>NC_069503.1:154187153-154487153 GCF_027579735.1 Bombina bombina
ACCTCTTTAGTGACACAGATCAGTGATATAGGAGACTGCTTTCCTCAGGGTGATTCCTCTCCTTTTTACTTTCAGTTTTAGCTCTAAGTAGTTATCTTAACATACCCCCTTTGTGATCTTGTTGCTCCATTAGTATGTTTGACATCCAATGCAGCCAATTAACATAACAGCTTCCTTTAAAAAAAAAAAAAATATATATATATATAAATATATATAGCACAATTGGGCAGAAAGAAGCTACTACCAGGTGGTAACCGGGCCATAGAACAAGCTATTGATGCTGCTGTTCGTTCCTGGCAGACTGCTTCTCATTCTGTTTTGCATATGTAAATATGACCCTGGGGATAGTCTCCCTAAGGGTGATGGGGGAAACCAGACGTGGACTCCTTGCCCAATGTGCTTAGAGGGATATGGCTGCACCTCACTGACGAGGCCCAAAGGAGGCCGAAACGATCGTCTGGGGTTGTCATGTTCCTTGTTCAGAGGAGAATTGCCTGGTATTTCGGGGCTGGACTGACCATGTCGGCGGGATCAGACTGATATACTTCAGGAAAGTTTTCCTCTGTGAAAGCACAATTGGGCAGAAAGAAGCTACTACCAGGTGGTAACCGGGCCATAGAACAAGCTATTGATGCTGCTGTTCGTTCCTGGCAGACTGCTTCTCATTCTGTTTTGCATATGTAAATATGACCCTGGGGATAGTCTCCCTAAGGGTGATGGGGGAAACCAGACGTGGACTCCTTGCCCAATGTGCTTAGAGGGATATGGCTGCACCTCACTGACGAGGCCCAAAGGAGGCCGAAACGATCGTCTGGGGTTGTCATGTTCCTTGTTCAGAGGAGAATTGCCTGGTATTTCGGGGCTGGACTGACCATGTCGGCGGGATCAGACTGATATACTTCAGGAAAGTTTTCCTCTGTGAAAGCACAATTGGGCAGAAAGAAGCTACTACCAGGTGGTAACCGGGCCATAGAACAAGCTATTGATGCTGCTGTTCGTTCCTGGCAGACTGCTTCTCATTCTGTTTTGCATATGTAAATATGACCCTGGGGATAGTCTCCCTAAGGGTGATGGGGGAAACCAGACGTGGACTCCTTGCCCAATGTGCTTAGAGGGATATGGCTGCACCTCACTGACGAGGCCCAAAGGAGGCCGAAACGATCGTCTGGGGTTGTCATGTTCCTTGTTCAGAGGAGAATTGCCTGGTATTTCGGGGCTGGACTGACCATGTCGGCGGGATCAGACTGATATACTTCAGGAAAGTTTTCCTCTGTGACAGCACAATTGGGCAGAAAGAAGCTACTACCAGGTGGTAACCGGGCCATAGAACAAGCTATTGATGCTGCTGTTCGTTCCTGGCAGACTGCTTCTCATTCTGTTTTGCATATGTAAATATGACCCTGGGGATAGTCTCCCTAAGGGTGATGGGGGAAACCAGACGTGGACTCCTTGCCCAATGTGCTTAGAGGGATATGGCTGCACCTCACTGACGAGGCCCAAAGGAGGCCGAAACGATCGTCTGGGGTTGTCATGTTCCTTGTTCAGAGGAGAATTTCCTGGTATTTCGGGGCTGGACTGACCATGTCGGCGGGATCAGACTGATATACTTCAGGAAAGTTTTCCTCTGTGAAAGCACAATTGGGCAGAAAGAAGCTACTACCAGGTGGTAACCGGGCCATAGAACAAGCTATTGATGCTGCTGTTCGTTCCTGGCAGACTGCTTCTCATTCTGTTTTGCATATGTAAATATGACCCTGGGGATAGTCTCCCTAAGGGTGATGGGGGAAACCAGACGTGGACTCCTTGCCCAATGTGCTTAGAGGGATATGGCTGCACCTCACTGACGAGGCCCAAAGGAGGCCGAAACGATCGTCTGGGGTTGTCATGTTCCTTGTTCAGAGGAGAATTGCCTGGTATTTCGGGGCTGGACTGACCATGTCGGCGGGATCAGACTGATATACTTCAGGAAAGTTTTCCTCTGTGAAAGCACAATTGGGCAGAAAGAAGCTACTACCAGGTGGTAATCGGGCCATAGAACAAGCTATTGATGCTGCTGTTCGTTCCTGGCAGACTGCTTCTCATTCTGTTTTGCATATGTAAATATGACCCTGGGGATAGTCTCCCTAAGGGTGATGGGGGAAACCAGACGTGGACTCCTTGCCCAATGTGCTTAGAGGGATATGGCTGCACCTCACTGACGAGGCCCAAAGGAGGCCGAAACGATCGTCTGGGGTTGTCATGTTCCTTGTTCAGAGGAGAATTGCCTGGTATTTCGGGGCTGGACTGACCATGTCGGCGGGATCAGACTGATATACTTCAGGAAAGTTTTCCTCTGTGAAAGCACAATTGGGCAGAAAGAAGCTACTACCAGGTGGTAACCGGGCCATAGAACAAGCTATTGATGCTGCTGTTCGTTCCTGGCAGACTGCTTCTCATTCTGTTTTGCATATGTAAATATGACCCTGGGGATAGTCTCCCTAAGGGTGATGGGGGAAACCAGACGTGGACTCCTTGCCCAATGTGCTTAGAGGGATATGGCTGCACCTCACTGACGAGGCCCAAAGGAGGCCGAAACGATCGTCTGGGGTTGTCATGTTCCTTGTTCAGAGGAGAATTGCCTGGTATTTCGGGGCTGGACTGACCATGTCGGCGGGATCAGACTGATATACTTCAGGAAAGTTTTCCTCTGTGACAGCACAATTGGGCAGAAAGAAGCTACTACCAGGTGGTAACCGGGCCATAGAACAAGCTATTGATGCTGCTGTTCGTTCCTGGCAGACTGCTTCTCATTCTGTTTTGCATATGTAAATATGACCCTGGGGATAGTCTCCCTAAGGGTGATGGGGGAAACCAGACGTGGACTCCTTGCCCAATGTGCTTAGAGGGATATGGCTGCACCTCACTGACGAGGCCCAAAGGAGGCCGAAACGATCGTCTGGGGTTGTCATGTTCCTTGTTCAGAGGAGAATTGCCTGGTATTTCGGGGCTGGACTGACCATGTCGGCGGGATCAGACTGATATACTTCAGGAAAGTTTTCCTCTGTGAAAGCACAATTGGGCAGAAAGAAGCTACTACCAGGTGGTAACCGGGCCATAGAACAAGCTATTGATGCTGCTGTTCGTTCCTGGCAGACTGCTTCTCATTCTGTTTTGCATATGTAAATATGACCCTGGGGATAGTCTCCCTAAGGGTGATGGGGGAAACCAGACGTGGACTCCTTGCCCAATGTGCTTAGAGGGATATGGCTGCACCTCACTGACGAGGCCCAAAGGAGGCCGAAACGATCGTCTGGGGTTGTCATGTTCCTTGTTCAGAGGAGAATTGCCTGGTATTTCGGGGCTGGACTGACCATGTCGGCGGGATCAGACTGATATACTTCAGGAAAGTTTTCCTCTGTGAAAGCACAATTGGGCAGAAAGAAGCTACTACCAGGTGGTAACCGGGCCATAGAACAAGCTATTGATGCTGCTGTTCGTTCCTGGCAGACTGCTTCTCATTCTGTTTTGCATATGTAAATATGACCCTGGGGATAGTCTCCCTAAGGGTGATGGGGGAAACCAGACGTGGACTCCTTGCCCAATGTGCTTAGAGGGATATGGCTGCACCTCACTGACGAGGCCCAAAGGAGGCCGAAACGATCGTCTGGGGTTGTCATGTTCCTTGTTCAGAGGAGAATTGCCTGGTATTTCGGGGCTGGACTGACCATGTCGGCGGGATCAGACTGATATACTTCAGGAAAGTTTTCCTCTGTGAAAGCACAATTGGGCAGAAAGAAGCTACTACCAGGTGGTAACCGGGCCATAGAACAAGCTATTGATGCTGCTGTTCGTTCCTGGCAGACTGCTTCTCATTCTGTTTTGCATATGTAAATATGACCCTGGGGATAGTCTCCCTAAGGGTGATGGGGGAAACCAGACGTGGACTCCTTGCCCAATGTGCTTAGAGGGATATGGCTGCACCTCACTGACGAGGCCCAAAGGAGGCCGAAACGATCGTCTGGGGTTGTCATGTTCCTTGTTCAGAGGAGAATTGCCTGGTATTTCGGGGCTGGACTGACCATGTCGGCGGGATCAGACTGATATACTTCAGGAAAGTTTTCCTCTGTGAAAGCACAATTGGGCAGAAAGAAGCTACTACCAGGTGGTAACCGGGCCATAGAACAAGCTATTGATGCTGCTGTTCGTTCCTGGCAGACTGCTTCTCATTCTGTTTTGCATATGTAAATATGACCCTGGGGATAGTCTCCCTAAGGGTGATGGGGGAAACCAGACGTGGACTCCTTGCCCAATGTGCTTAGAGGGATATGGCTGCACCTCACTGACGAGGCCCAAAGGAGGCCGAAACGATCGTCTGGGGTTGTCATGTTCCTTGTTCAGAGGAGAATTGCCTGGTATTTCGGGGCTGGACTGACCATGTCGGCGGGATCAGACTGATATACTTCAGGAAAGTTTTCCTCTGTGAAAGCACAATTGGGCAGAAAGAAGCTACTACCAGGTGGTAACCGGGCCATAGAACAAGCTATTGATGCTGCTGTTCGTTCCTGGCAGACTGCTTCTCATTCTGTTTTGCATATGTAAATATGACCCTGGGGATAGTCTCCCTAAGGGTGATGGGGGAAACCAGACGTGGACTCCTTGCCCAATGTGCTTAGAGGGATATGGCTGCACCTCACTGACGAGGCCCAAAGGAGGCCGAAACGATCGTCTGGGGTTGTCATGTTCCTTGTTCAGAGGAGAATTGCCTGGTATTTCGGGGCTGGACTGACCATGTCGGCGGGATCAGACTGATATACTTCAGGAAAGTTTTCCTCTGTGAAAGCACAATTGGGCAGAAAGAAGCTACTACCAGGTGGTAACCGGGCCATAGAACAAGCTATTGATGCTGCTGTTCGTTCCTGGCAGACTGCTTCTCATTCTGTTTTGCATATATATATATATATATATATATATATATATAAATATATTATGTATATGCTTGTGATCTGTGTATTTTAACATTTGCTATACCAGTAGTTTATCAAGCAAGCACTGCCACTTTAACACAATCAAAAAAATAAAAAATTACATTATTTTTTTTTAAAGAGCTCCCCACTGCTCCCTAATGCACCCCGGACCACTGCCCAGTCTGCCCTCCCCTAGAAACGGCCTTGGTGAGCAGTTACCAATCAGCATCTGCATGGTGAAAAAAAATCTTAACAAACAGCAATTCAGCATCACCAATACCGAGTTCATACTTTTCTTTACTGTGATCATGTGGGATTTCAGCATAATCTTGTGGGATTTCACAATGATTATGTGAGATCATAGCATAAAAGTACCATGATGTGTTAGACTAGTTTATTATTGCACTAGTGTTTTCATAGATCTATGCAAAAAGGTTAAAGACACAGTTAAAGGGAGAGCTGTTTTGTGCTATATGTTTTAACTGCAAAAATCTACTTATACTTTAATAATAAATTTGGTAGAAACATCATTAGATAAAATTTTGTAACGGATTGGGATTGACCCCTTTATTAGAAAATCAGCCGACTTGCTATTGCTAATATACAGTTATAGCAAGTTTGCTATCAATAATTTCATGCCTCCCAACATCTGCTGGATAATTTCTTGGATGTGGGAGGTTAAATGCTTCTGGGCAGTGGCCCACTGGCACACATAGGAGGGGTGGGGTTAAGTATGAATGAGGAAGGATACGGTTTGTCAGTGGACATGTCTAAGAGGTCCGTTGGTGTGTCTTTATGAGCTAAGTCAGTCCCTAAAAACCGTTACATCAAGGGGCTGTGAGCAGAATGGCAGTACACACCTACCAGCCCTTGACAATCTGGTAGGATGCAGGATGGGGAGAGGTAGGTATGCACTTGTCAAATCTAGAAGACTTTATTACTCAAATGGGTAATTTTGATTTGCATACTCATTATCTAGTGCCTAAATGTCATAATAACTATAAGGAAATGCATTTGTGAAGGCATTTAAAAAGATAGGACAGTCAAAATGTGCATTATTCACATAGAGCATGTCATTTTAAGACACTTTTAAATTTAATTCTATTTTCAGATTAAGTTAGTTCTCTTGGTTTTAAAATGTTATAATATTAAATTAAAAATTTAAATATAATAATATTACATAAAAAAATGAGATCTTTTTTATATACTTTTCTGTGCCATTTGCATAGTCAGGTTGCAAGACGTCTCCAATGACTTTCTAAAGTTTAAAGTAGGGTGTATCATGGGTGAGGCCAAAAAGGACATTGCCCCGGACAGGGGAAGCTGTGGGATAGACGGCAGGCATACCTTCTAACCTGTGACAATTCTGGAAGTATGCCTATGTAAAGTATCTCATTCCTTGAGCTAAGCAGTTGTTTATTATGTGGTAGAGTCAGAAAACTAAACAGTATTTATTCCAGTCTCTTTAGAAGGAAGCAGAAAAAGCATACTTTTGCAAAGGTTAACTACAGGACAACCAAGCACAGTTAATAATGAATGTACGTTGTATTTTTTTTAATTATTATTAAACATTTCATATCTCCCTTTAAGAGGACAGAGAGCAAATACATATACAATTAATACAAAAGGTTCATTGATTAATTTTTGTAGTTTAAGGTTTCCATTTGTCAAATATGTAGATGGTGATGAGCTTAAGAAGCAAAGCTTTATAACATTACTGATGACTCTAATAACATGCCAAAAAGAGTAATCACTTCCAATTAATCCACTGAGAGTATATTACTCACAAATGTCACACGCAAATGGGCAGACTTCCGGTTTAGGTCTCACATAACTCCCAGATTATGAAGTGTTGCTATAGTAATAATCAACATTCTGTGAAATTAATCTAATAGTGTTGCTATAAAAAAAACATTTTTTTTTAGTAGGAGCTGATCAATAGTGCGCTATATAAAGCATAAACACCTCCAGAACATAAATATTAATCTATGTAATATAGTTTTCAAATAAATGTTATTAAGTGTTGCATTTACAATAATTGCAACCTATTTGTGATAACGCAACGTAACTACCGCACCTTTCAAAAAGTCCTTTTTCATTGGGACTTCCACAGCGCCGGTATTACAAGTTTGCCGGTCCGGCCAAAAAGTGAGCAGTACAGCCTATACCATCAAGATCCGTACCGTAAACTGAAAGTCAGTAGTTATGGGTTTTACTTTACAAATCTGTAGCATAAAACTCATAACTAAAGTGTTACAAAGTACACTAACACCCATAAACTACCTATTAACCCCTAAACCGAGGCCCTCCCGCATCACAAACACTAAAATAAAATTATTAACCCCTAATCTCCCGCTCCAGACATCGCTGCCACTATAATAAACATATTAACCCCTAAACACCCGCACTCCTGCATCGTAAACACTAGTTAAATATCATTGACCCCTAATCTGCTGCCCCCAACGTCGTTGCCACCTACATACACTTATTAACCCCTAATTTGCTGTCCCTAACATCGCCACAACCTACATTACTGTTATTAACCCTTAATCTGCTGCCCCCAAAATTGCCGCCACCTAACCTAACTACACTTATTAACCCCTAATCTGCTGCCCTCAATGTCACCGCCGCCACTATACTAAAGTTATTAACCCCTAAAGTCTAACATTACACTACAATTAAATAAATTACATTAATTAAATACAATTAACTAAATTACACTAAATAAAAAAGAAATGATCAAATATTTAAAATAATTACTCCTAATCTAATAGCCCTATCAAAATAAAAAGCCCCCCCCAAAATAAAAAAAACCCTAGCCTAAACTAAACTGCCAATAGCCCTTTTACATTGCCCCAAAGAAATCAGCTCTTTTACCTGTAAAAAAAAAATTCAAACAACCTCCCAACAGTAAAACCCACCACCCACACAACCAAACCCCCCAAATAAAATCCTATCTAAAAAACCTAAGCTCCCCATTGCCCTGAAAAGGGCATTTGGATGGGCATTGCCCTTAAAAGGGCATTTAGCACTTTTTCCTTGCCCAAAGCCTAATCTAAAAATAAAACCCACCCAATAAACCCTTTAAAAAACCTAACACTAACCCCGAAGATCCACTTACAGTTTTTGAAGACCGGACATCCATCCTCATCAAGCCGGGAGAAGTCTTCATCCAAGCGGGCAGAAGTCCTCAACGAAGCCAGGAGAAGTCTTCATCCAAGCGGCAAGAAGTGGTCCTCCAGGCGGGCAGAAGTCTTCATCCAGACGGCATCTTCTATCTTCATCCTTCCGACACGGAGCGGCTCCATCTTCAAGACATGTGGCGCGGAGCATCCTCTTTTCTTGATGGCTACTGAAGAATGAAGTTTCCTTTAAGGGACGTCATCCAAGATGGTGTCTCTTGAATTCCAATTAGCTGATAGTCAATTCAAAAGAAAGAGTACATTTGACCCTAATAGCCAGAATAACACCATCATGACCTTCATTAAAAGCTTAAAAAAGATCTTAAGGATTCAGCCCATATCCAACAACGGTGCATTAGATTTAATCTGACAAGATGTGAGAGGGAGGCACTGAAGGGTTTAACTAAAGATGAATCCATTGTTATAAGGAGGGCCGATAAGGGTGGTGCAGGGGTTATTATGGATTATAAATGTTACCAGAAAGAAATATTGCAACAACTCAGTAAAAAGGATACATATAGGACACTACCCAGTAATCCCACTACACAGTTCAAGAATCGGGTAGACTGCTTACTGATGGAGGCTTTTGAGATGGAGTGGATAGATAAACAGACGCTGGAATTCCTTACTAAGGATTACCCTAAGGTTCCAGTCTTCTACACACTCCCCAAGATTCATAAGAACCTCAGAGAACCACCGGGACGACCAATAGTGTCTGCAACAGACTCACTCTTACAACCGCTGGCAGTTTACGTTGATAGTATACTACAGCCTATTGTACAACACATGTCGAGTTATTTGAAGGACTCCGGGGATGTCATTAAACTATTAAGGCACATAGGACCTGTGGAGGATGGTGATATACTTGTAACACTGGACATTACAAGTGTATATACAGTAATCCCACACGAAGAAGGAATTGAATCCATTAAGAGACATTTACAAAGATACCCATATGTGGGACCACCAAGTGGGTTCATAATTGACCTTCTGGAATGTTGCCTTAAAATGAATTTCTTTTGTTTTGAGAAAAACTATTATTTGCAGCTAACAGGCACAGCAATGGGGTCGAACGTGGCCCCATCATATGCAAATCTTTTTATGGATGAATTTGAATGCAGCAATGATCACGTCTTTAAAAACCCAAGCATCATGGCCTATAGAAGGTACATAGATGACCTCCTCATTGTATGAAGAGGGGACCCTACAGCACTTCAGGAGTGGTTTGAAGTATTGAATCAATTACATCAGTCCTTAAAGTTCAAAATGAACTGGAGCAGCGAGACCATCAAGTTTCTGGATTTGAGAATATATAGAGAGAATAATAATCTTACAAACAACTTTGTATATGAAACCCACCGACAGAAATTCGCTGCTTGAAGAGTCTAGTTGTCATCCACCGGCGCTTAAAAAGGCGCTTCCCAAATCGCAGTTTATGCGAGTTAAAAGGAATAACACTTGAGATGAGAACGCCAATATTCAACTTAAGGAGATGAGACAAAACTTCATAGAAAGAGGTTACAGGAAGAATGCCCTCAATGAGCAACTCGAGGGAATGCAAGCGATGGGTACCACACATAAGAATGACGGCTGCAAGAAAAGGTTAACATTTACAACTACTTACACTGCAAATAAGAATGAATTTAATGGGATCATGAGACGGAATTGGGAAATACTCCAGAGCGACGAGACACTCCCCTTCAAAGACATGATGGCACCACTAATAGGGTATAAGAAAGGGAAATCCCTTAAAGATAATCTGCAACTGACGGTACCGACACATTGTTATTCTAAGAACTAGCTAAGTAGGCAGGCATTGAAACCAGGATGTTATTAATGTAGTGGTTGTACTACTTGTAATGGGATGTCTGCAGGCAAGTATTTCAATCACCCGAGATATAATAAGAAATATTATCATAAACATAGGGTGACCTGCACGACCCCATACATTGTTTACATGCTCCACTGTCCCTGCAGCCTATTTTATATAGGTAAGACCTGTGATAACCTGAGGATAAGGATGGCCAACCACAGGAGTGCCATCAGACAAGCCATTAAAAAAGGAGAATCAAATCAACCCGTGGCCAGGCACTTTCAAGAACAAGGGCATATTGTGGCGGATCTACGCTACACAATTATCGACCACGTACCAGAGATGAGCAGAGGTGGAGACAGGAATAGGTTGCTACTCCAAAGAGAGACAAGATGGACCTTTGAGTTGGACACTATAATCCCCAAAGGACTGAATACAAAACTAGAGTGGCACAGTTTATTGTAGCCCTATGAAGAGATTCTAATAACCAGTGTCATATTTTCCAGGATTGTCTGGAATTATTATTTACTTTTATGTTTTAAATGTATTTTTATTTTTGTTTTTTGTTTGTGTTTTTGTTTGTTCTCTACTGCTTTATGTCCTGTGTGTTTGTTCTGTTTTTGTATTGTATTGTTTATGTTGTTTATTTGTTTTCTTTTTTCTTTTTCTTTAACTTTCTTATTCCTCTTTTTCTTTCCCTTTGGTATCTGGTTATTTTCTGGGTGTTGTTAGGCTGCGAGACCAAGTATTGGCATAATAGAGCTCCTTTATGTCAACCCATGATACTGGGCAGTCGAGATTAGCAATATTGATTGTACTGTTAGTGTGCTCAATAGGACCGTATTATGGTTATGAAACTTGACAGGCACATATAAGCCGTTCTAAGATTAGGATAGTAAGGTCTGTGTAGTTGTCAGGTTTAGGATGTATATTTATAAATAAATGTTATGGCTTGCACCCTCTCTGAGATAGAAATCTGGTATATTTAAAAATTTCAGGTCAGGTCTTAGATGAGTAATAGATCCGTAATGTGCATTAGCGGGTGGAATAGGTCTCTTAGGTGATAGTGTCAGTCATGTTCACATTAGCATTATTCTCAGTAATATTGTTTTTAAATTTTAAACATAGATTGTAATGCGGTAGGATGTCACGTTTACTACTGGTTGCTAGGATACGGGCGCTGCTTGATGATGCGCGCTACGTGTTGGGCAACACCTGCACTTGGGCCTAGATTTGGAGTTCGGCGGTAGCCGTCAAAACCAGCGTTAGAGGCTCCTAACGCTGGTTTTGGCCGCCCGCTGGTATTTGGAGTCAGTGATTAAAGGGTCTAACGCTCACTTTTCAGCCGCGACTTTTCCATACCGCAGATCCCCCTACGCCATTTGCGTAGCCTATCTTTTCAATGGGATCTTTCTAACGCTGGTATTTAGAGTCGTTTCTGAAGTGAGCGTTAGAGCTCTAACGACAAAATTCCAGCCGCCTGAAAATAGCAGGAGTTAAGAGCTTTCTGGCTAACGCCGGTTTATAAAGCTCTTAACTGCTGTACCCTAAAGTACACTAACACCCATAAACTACCTATGTACCCCTAAACCGAGCTCCCCCCACATCGCCGCCACTCGATTTAAATTTTTAACCCCTAATCTGCCGACCGCCACCTACGTTATACTTATCTACCCCTAATCTGCTGCCCCTAATCCCGCCGACCCCTATATTATATTTCTTAACCCCTAACTTGCCCCCCACAACGTCGCCGCAAGCTACTTAAAATAATTAACCCCTAATCTTCCGACCTCAAATCGCCGCCACCTACGTTATCCCTATGTACCCCTAATCTGCTACCCCTAACATCGCCGAACCCTATATTATATTTATTAACCCCTAATCTGCCCCCCTCAACGTCGCCGACACCTGCCTACACTTATTAACCCCTAATCTGCCGAGCGGACCTGAGCGATACTATAATAAAGTTATGAACCCCTAATCCGCCTCACTAACCCTATCATAAATAGTATTAACCCCTAATCTTCCCTCCCTAACATCGCCGAGACCTAACTTCAATTATTAACCCCTAATCTGCCGACCGGAGCTCACCGCTATTCTAATAAATGTATTAACCCCTAAAGCTAAGTCTAACCCTAACACTAACACCCCCCTAAGTTAAATATAATTTAAATCTAACGAAATTAATTAACTCTTATTAAATAAATGATTCCTATTTAAAGCTAAATACTTACCTGTAAAATACATCCTAATATAGCTACAATATAAATTATAATTATATTATAGCTATTTTAGGATTAATATTTATTTTACAGGTAACTTTGTAATTATTTTAACCAGGTACAATAGCTATTAAATAGTTAAGAACTATTTAATAGTTACCTAGTTAAAATAATAACAAAATTACCTGTAAAATAAGTCCTAACCTAAGATATAATTAAACCTAACACTACCCTATCAATAAAATAATTAAATAAACTACCTACAATTACCTACAATTAACCTAACACTACACTATCAATAAATTAATTAAATACAATTCCTACAAATAAATACAATTAAATAAACTAGCTAAAGTACAAAAAATAAAAAAGATCTAAGTTACAGAAAATAAAAAAATATTTACAAACATAATAAAAATATTACAACAATTTTAAACTAATTACACCTACTCTAAGCCCCCTAATAAAATAACAAAGCCCCCCAAAATAAAAAATTCCCTACCCTATTCTAAATTAAAAAAGTTACAAGCTCTTTTACCTTACCAGCCCTGAACAGGGCCCTTTGCGGGGCATGCCCCAAGAATTTCAGCTCTTTTGCCTGTAAAAGAATAAATACAATACCCCCCCCCCCAACATTACAACCCACCACCCACATACCCCTAATCTAACCCAAACCCCCCTTAAATAAACCTAACACTAAGCCCCTGAAGATCTTCCTACCTTGTCTTCACCATACCAGGTTCACCGATCCGTCCTGAAGAGCTCCTCCGATGTCCTGATCCAAGACCAAGCGGGGGCTGAAGAGGTCCATGATCCGGTCAAAGTCTTCATCCAAGCGGGGCAGAAGAGGATCTTCCATCCGATTGAAGTCATCATCCAGGCGGCATCTTCGATCTTCTTCCATCCGGAGCGAAGCGGCAGGATCCTGAAGACATCCAGCGCGGAACATCCATCCGGACCGACGACTGAACGACGAATGACTGTTCCTTTAAGGGACGTCATCCAAGATGGCGTCCCTCGAATTCCGATTGGCTGATAGGATTCTATCAGCCAATCGGAATTAAGGTAGGAATTTTCTGATTGGCTGATGGAATCAGCCAATCAGAATCAAGTTCAATCCGATTGGCTGATCCAATCAGCCAATCAGATTGAGCTCGCATTCTATTGGCTGTTCCGATCAGCCAATAGAATGCGAGCTCAATCTGATTGGCTGATTGGATCGGCCAATCGTATTGAACTAGATTCTGATTGGCTGATTCCATCAGCCAATCAGAAAATTCCTACCTTAATTCCGATTGGCTGATAGAATCCTATCAGCCAATCGGAATTCGAGGGACGCCATCTTGGATGACGTCCCTTAAAGGAACAGTCATTCGTCGTTCAGTCGTCGGTCCGGATGGATGTTCCGCGCTGGATGTCTTCAGGATCCTGCCGCTTCGCTCCGGATGGAAGAAGATCGAAGATGCCGCTTGGAGAAGATGTTTGCCGGTCCGTATGTCCTCTTCTTGCCGGATAGGAGGAAGACTTTGGAGCCTCTTCTGGACCGGATTATGGATCGCCAACCCCCGCTTGGGTTGGATGAAGATGTTGGAGCCAGGACGGATCGGTGATACCTGGATGGTGAAGACAAGGTAGGAAGATCTTCAGGGGCTTAGTGTTAGGTTTATTTAAGGGGGGTTTGGGTTAGATTAGGGGTATGTGGGTGGTGGGTTGTAATGTTGGGGGGGGGGTATTGTATGTTTTTTTTTACAGGCAAAAGAGCTGAACTTCTTGGGGCATGCCCCGCAAAGGGCCCTGTTCAGGGCTGGTAAGGTAAAAGAGCTTGTAACTTTTTTAATTTAGAATAGGGTAGGGAATTTTTTATTTTGGGGGGCTTTGTTATTTTATTAGGGGGCTTAGAGTAGGTGTAATTAGTTTAAAATTGTTGTAATATTTTTATTATGTTTGTAAATATTTTTTTATTTTCTGTAACTTAGATCTTTTTTATTTTTTGTACTTTAGCTAGTTTATTTAATTGTATTTATTTGTAGGAATTGTATTTAATTTATTTATTGATAGTGTAGTGTTAGGTTAATTGTAGGTAATTGTAGGTAGTTTATTTAATTATTTTATTGATAGGGTAGTGTTAGGTTTAATTATATCTTAGGTTAGGATTTATTTTACAGGTAAATTTGTTATTATTTTAACTAGGTAACTATTAAATAGTTCTTAACTATTTAATAGCTATTGTACCTGGTTAAAATAATTACAAAGTTACCTGTAAAATAAATATTAATCCTATAATAGCTATAATATAATTATAATTTATATTGTAGCTATATTAGGATGTATTTTACAGGTAAGTATTTAGCTTTAAATAGGAATAATTTATTTAATAAGAGTTAATTTATTTCGTTAGATTTAAATTATATTTAACTTAGGGGGGTGTTAGTGTTAGGGTTAGACTTAGCTTTAGGGGTTAATACATTTATTAGAATAGCGGTGAGCTCCGGTCGTCAGATTAGGGGTTAATAATTGAAGTTAGGTGTCGGCGATGTTAGGGAGGGCAGATTAGGGGTTAATACTATTTATGATAGGGTTAGTGAGGCGGATTAGTGGTTAATAACTTTATTATAGTAGCGCTCAGGTCCGCTCGGCAGATTAGGGGTTAATAAGTGTAGGCAGGTGTCGGCGACGTTGAGGGGGGCAGATTAGGGGTTAATAAATATAATATAGGGGTCGGCGATGTTAGGGGCAGCAGATTAGGGGTACATAGGGATAACTTAGGTTGCGGCGGTTTACGGAGCGGCAGATTAGGGGTTTAAAAAAATATGCAGGGGTCAGCGATAGCGGGGGCGGCAGATTAGGGGTTAATAAGTGTAAGGTTAGGGGTGTTTAGACTCGGGATACATGTTAGGGTGTTAGGTGCAGACGTAGGAAGTGTTTCCCCATAGGAAACAATGGGGCTGCGTTAGGAGCTGAACGCTGCTTTTTTGCAGGTGTTAGGTTTTTTTTCAGCTCAAACAGCCCCATTGTTTCCTATGGGGGAATCGTGCACGAGCACGTTTTTGAGGCCGGCCGCGTCCGTAAGCAACTCTGGTATCGAGAGTTGCATTTGCGGTAAAAATGCTCTACGCTCCTTTTTTGGAGCCTAACGCAGCATTTGATTAAACTCTCGATACCAGAGTTAATTTTATGGTGCGGCCAGAAAAAAGCCCGCGGAGCGTTAACAGCCCTTTTACCGCCGAACTCCAAATCTAGGCCTTGGTGATTAAGGTGAGAGGGTATTTAAGACTGTGCGTAATGTGGGATCTGGTAGTCAGTTTGAAAATGGGGGTAAAACTCCGAAACGTTACGTAATAAGGAATAAAATTAACTCCTTGTCAAATCCGGCGAGTGCCTTGCTCTCTTCGAATGTCTTGGACTCTTCTGATTTGCATCCCAGTGATTTAAGGTAACCGTGAGTACTAGGCTACACTGCAGAGATTATATATATATATATATATATATATATATATATATATATATATATATACTGTACATATATAATTCAATGGGAAAGCATGAATATTACTACTACTGTGGGCCCTCTGTTGAGTAGGTCCACTACTTATAAATAAAAACCTTTACTTATAATAATAACCTTTTGCTGATTATATAACAAATATATGTATCAGTCAGGGGTTGACAAAGTTATATCAACTTTATGGGGCGGATTTATCATCGGTCTGTCGGACATAATCCACTCAGTGAATCATGTCCGACAGACATCAATGAATGCGCTGTCGGCATTTATCATTGCACAAGCAGTATTTCTGAACTGCTTGTGCAATGCCGTCCCCTGAAGATTCACGGCCAATCGGCTGCTAGCAGGGGGTGTCAATCAGCCCGATCATATAGGATCAGGCAGAATGATATCCACAGTCTCAGAGCAGATGGAGCAGTGGTCTCGCGCGGAAACAGGGGCATCAAGCTCCATTAGGAGCTTGATAATTTGGCCCTTTGGAGTCAACAGAGATATATAGGAGCCAGCAACATTATGTTTTATGGAGTTGAACTATGGTAGAGATACTTGTAGATCAATCACTTATTTAAGAACCAGAAGTATCATTATTTCACCCATGGGAGATGTAAACATTGGTCAAATACTGTATATTAGCCTGAATGGAATAAGAACCCAATACAAATATAAAATAAGACAAAAACTAAGAAATAGTAAATTGAGCTAATACTCACTCTATAGAAGAGATTGTTCCTTTATTATGTTAAATGAGCATTGCATTCCAAATGTAATTCCCTATAAAATGATTAAAGGGATAGTCTAGTCAAACTTAAACTTTCATTATTCAGATAGAGCAGCAATTTTAATTTACTCCTATCATCATTTTGTCTTTGTTCTCTTGGTATCTTTATTTGAAAAAGCAAGAAAGTAAGCTTAAGAGCCGGCCCATTTTTGGTTCAGCAACTGGGTAGCGCTTGCTGATTGGTGGTTACATTTAGACACCAATCAGCAAGGGCACGTAAAAAGCTTAGTTCTAGCAAAGTTTACGTTTTGGCAGGACCACTTGTAATCTAGATATATCTAGATATATGTTTTTTCTATTGCATGATTGATGCAGAGCAATCAATTTTAGACTATTTCTATTATGATATTTACTTCATACTCTTGTTATACTTTGTTGGAAATTATACTTAGCTAGTTGCAGGAGCACAAATATATGCCCCATGTGAATGGCTCACCAGATGTGTCCAGCTATCTCCCAGTAGTGCATTGCTGTTTTTAAATCTGACTTCTACTATGTGCTTACCTCCTCTGCATGGATTAAACACTTAGTTATATGCAAGCAATAGTATAACAATAAAATATTGTACCACATTATAGAATTTTCTTTTTGCATTTTTATGTCCCTTTAATTGCTTTTATCTGCTATACAAAGGTAACAGAAATGACATTAATAGCTGTAACTTTGCATAAACTTCAATAAAGCAACCTGTATGTTTTCTTTAAGTAGGGTTGTCAGATGTCCAGTAGTTAACTGGACCTTCCAGCAAAATAAATATAAAAATACTGAACAATGACCTGATGAGGTATCATCTGCAAACGGCTGGTGTGTAGGTCCGATCTGAAGGTTGATATGAACATATAACTGAGATGGGTTGTAGGCAGTGATGTCACATTAGAGGTCTCACCATTACCTCATCTCCTGACATCATGTACCTATTTCACCCACTGGACCTTCAGTATTTGTGTGGAGGAAAGCTGACAAAGCTTAAACTGAATTAGAGAAAATATTATGTCAGATTATTATTATTATGTGCAGTTAATACCTGAAACATTTATTTAAAAAAAAAACATAAGCCTAGTTTCCATTGAGCAGGTAAAGTTTGAAAACTGGTGGTAACATCGGTCTAGTTTCCATTGAGGTTGGAAAATGTTGCTTAATATATTTAACTCCATTAAAGTCTATGGAGAATTATTATGTTACCACCAGTTTCCAAACTTTACCACCTCAATGGAAAATGGCAAATAGACATAACACCGAACAAGGAACTCCTAGGTGTGGATGTTCTAATAAGGTCCTAGACTGCCAATTATCACAATCACATAGCTCTCCACTCTCTTTGATGTCATTATATTAGTATAGGTTTGGTTTTGTTCTATTTATTTATTTTCAATTGAGTAGTTCTGTGTATTATATATGTGCTTGCAAATAAAACTTAACAGTAATGATAACACACTATGTACTGTATAGTGTAGAATTTACATCAAATTGTGTGATCTTAGCTAGGGTTAAACTGGTTTAGGTATTGTCTGTGTCTTATTGAGTTGAGACACTCATAGCATCTATTTCGGTTGTCATGGAGTGGGCTCTTCTGACAGTTGAGATCCTTGAAATGACTGTAAAATTTATCAAATATAACTGTGTCATTCATGGTTTGGATACAAGATATTTTATCTTCATAACTATTTCTCTCTATATCCCAGTGAAAATAAAACTGGGTTATGACCATAACTTTTATATATCAGTTATTTTGTGGTTTATCATTTTAATATATAATTTAAAATATAAATGTGGGTGTGCGTGTGCATGCGTCTGTGTATAATTGTGTGAGAGTCATTGGGGGGTAGTTATCAAGCCGTCAACCTCAAATACGCTGGAATTCCGCAGCGTATTTGTGGCGAGGCTGATTCGCCTTAGTTATCAAAGGCTACAGACCGGCAAAAGTAGAATTTTGTGACGTAAACTTCGATCCGCCGGACTCCGTCCGACACAGATCGATTCTTACGTCACTCCAGATGTTCCGCACACAAGTACGGCACAATCTCACTACTTTTGCTAGTTATCAAAAAACTAGCAGGTACGCTCGGCACTTTTATGGCCCAGCGTACCTGGTTTTCAAACCGCCAGCCTGGAGGCGGCGGATCCCATAGGAATCAATGGGAGTCTGACCATAGTGAAAGTACAAGTTCGCTGCTGACAGACATCCCATTGATTCCTATGGGAGATGTCTACACCTAACACCCTAACATGTACCCCGAGTCTAAACACCACTAATCTGTCCCCCCTACACCGCCGCAACTAAATAAAGTTATTACCCCCTAAACCGCCGCTCCCGGAGCCCACCGCAAGCTACTCTATACCTATTAACCCCTAAACCGCCGCTCCCGGAGCCCACCGCAACTATAATAAGTGTATTAACCCCTAAACTGCCGCTCCCGGAGCCCACCGACACTATAATAAATATGTTAACCCCTAAACCGCCGCTCCCGGAGCCCACCGCAAGCTACTCTATACATATTAACCCCTAAACCGCCGCTCCCGGACCCCCCAACCTATATTAAATTTATTAACCCCTATCCTGCCCCCTTCTACACCGTCGCCACCTATAATAAATTTATTAACCCCTATCCTGCCCCCCACTACACCGCCGCCACTGTAATAAAATTATTAACCCCTAAACCTAAGTCTAACACTAACCCTAACACCCCCTAACTTAAATATTAATTAAATAAATCTAAATCATATTTCTTTTATGAACTAAATGAATCCTATTTAAAACTAAATACTTACCTTTAAAATAAACCCTAATATAGCTACAATATAAACAATAATTATATTCTAGCTATCTTAGGATTTAATTTTATTTTACAGGCATCTTTCAATTTATTTTAACTAGGTACAATAGCTATTAAATAGTTATTAACTATTTAATAGCTTGCCTAGCTAAAATAAAGAGAAATTTACCTGTGAAATAAAAACTAACCTAAGTTACAATTACACCTAACACTACACTATACTTTAATAAATTATTCCTATTTAAAACTAAATACTTACCTGTAAAATAAACCCTAATAAAGCTACAATATAATTAATAATTACATTGTAGCTATCTTAGGATTTATATTTATTTTACAGATAACTTTGTATTTATTTTAGCTAGTTAGAATAGTTATTAAATAGTTATTAACTATTTAATAACTACCTAGCTAAAAGAAATACAAAATTACCTGTAAAATAAATCCTAACCTAAGTTACAATTAAACCTAACACTACACTATCATTAAATTAATTAAATAAACTACCTACAAATAACTACAATTAAATACAATTACATAAACTAACTAAAGTACAAAAAATAAAAAAAGCTGTTACAAAAAATAAAAAAAATAAGTTACAAACATTTAAAAACATATTACAACAATTTTAAGCTAGTTACACCTAATCTAAGCCCCCTAATAAAATAACAAACCCCCCCAAAATAAAAAAATGCCCTACCCTATTCTACATTAAAAAAGTTCAAAGCTCTTTTACCTTACCAGCCCTTAAAAGGGCCTTTTGTGGGGACATGCCCCAAAGAGTTCAGCTCTTTTGCCTGTAAAAGAAAAATACAACCCCCCCCAACATTAAAACCCACCACCCACATACCCCTAATCTAACCCAAACCCCCCTTAAAATAACCTAACACTAATCCCCTGAAGATCATCCTACCTTTAGTTGTCTTCACTCAGCCGAGCCACCGATGGAACTGAAGAGGACATCCGGACCGGCAGAAGTTATCCTCCAAGGGGCGCTGAAGAAATCTTCCATCCGATGAAGTGATCCTCCAAGCGGCGCTGAAGAAATCTTCCATCCGGGAGAGGTCATCTTCCAAGAGGCACTGAAGAAGTCTTCTATCCGGGCGAGGTCATCTTCCAAGAGGCGCTGAAGAAGTCTTCTATCCGGAACAGCCAATAGAATGCGAGCTCAATCTGATTGGCTGATTGGATCAGCCAATCGGATTGAACTTGAATCTAATTGGCTGATTCCATCAGCCAATCAGATTTTTCCTACCTTAATTCCAATTGGCTGATAGAATCCTATCAGCCAATCAGAATTGAAGGGACACCATCTTGGATGACGTCCCTTAAAGGAGCCTTCATTCGTCGGTAGTTCGTCGGGAAAGAAGGATGTTCTGCGTCGGCGGGATGAAGATTCAAGACCCAGCTTCGAAGATGACCTCGCCCCGATAGAAGACTTCTTCAGCGCCTCTTGGAAGATGACCTCGCCCGGATAGAAGACTTCTTCAGCGCCTCTTGGAAGATGACCTCGCCCGGATGGAAGATTTCTTCAGCGCCGCTTGGAGGATAACTTCTGCCGGTCCGGATGTCCTCTTCAGTTCCATCGGTGGCTCGGCTGAGTGAAGACAACTAAAGGTAGGATGATCTTCAGGGGATTAGTGTTAGGTTATTTTAAGGGGGTTTGGGTTAGATTAGGGGTATGTGGGTGGTGGGTTTTAATGTTGGGGGGGTTGTATTTTTCTTTTACAGGCAAAAGAGCTGAACTCTTTGGGGCATGCCCCCACAAAAGGCCCTTTTAAGGGCTGGTAAGGTAAAAGAGCTTTGAACTTTTTTAATGTAGAATAGGGTAGGGCATTTTTTTATTTTGGGGGGGTTTGTTATTTTATTAGGGGGCTTAGATTAGGTGTAAGTATCTTAAAATTGTTGTAATATGTTTTTAAATGTTTGTAACTTATTTTTTTTATTTTTTGTAACTTAGCTTTTTTTATTTTTTGTACTTTAGTTAGTTTATGTAATTGTATTTAATTGTAGTTATTTGTAGGTAGTTTATTTAATTAATTTAATGATAGTGTAGTGTTAGGTTTAATTGTAACTTAGGTTAGGATTTATTTTACAGGTAATTTTGTATTTCTTTTAGCTAGGTAGTTATTAAATAGTTAATAACTATTTAATAACTATTCTAACTAGCTAAAATAAATACAAAGTTACCTGTAAAATAAATATAAATCCTAAGATAGCTACAATGTAATTATTAATTATATTGTAGCTATATTAGGGTTTATTTTACAGGTAAGTATTTAGTTTTAAATATTAATAATTTATTAAAGTATAGTGTAGTGTTAGGTGTAATTGTAACTTAGGTTAGTTTTTATTTTACAGGCAAATTTCTCTTTATTTTAGCTAGGTAAGCTATTAAATAGTTAATAACTATTTAATAGCTATTGTACCTAGTTAAAATAAATTGAAAGGTACCTGTAAAATAAAAATAAATCCTAAGATAGCTACAATATAATTATTATTTATATTGTAGCTATATTAGGGTTTATTTTATAGGTAAGTATTTAGAAATATTATTTAGATTTATTTAATTAATATTTAAGTTAGGGGAGTGTTAGGGTTAGTGTTAGATTTAGGTTTAGGGGTTAATAATTTTATTACAGTGGTGGCGGTGTAGGGGGGTGGCAGGATAGGGGTTAATAAATTTAATACAGGTTGCGGCGGGTTCAGGGAGCGGTGGTTTAGGGGTTAAACTATTTTTTTATTTGCGGCGAAGTGCGGGATCAGCAGGATAGGGGTTATTAACTTTATTATTAGAGGGCGACGGTATAGGGGGGGCAGGATAGGGGTTACTAGGTATAATGTAGGTGGCAGCGGTGTCCGGGAGTGGCGGTTTAGGGGTTAATACATTTATAAGACTTGCGGCGGGGTCTAGGAGCGGCGGTTTAGGGGTTAATACATTTATAAGACTTGCGGCAGGGTCTAGGAGCGGCGGTTTAGGGGTTAATACATTTATCAGAGTTGGGGCAGGGTCTAGGAGCGGCGGTTTAGGGGTTAGTAACTTTATTTAGTTGCGGGGGGCTCCGGGGGCGCCGGTATAGTGGGTAGAACAGTGTAGTTTAGTGTGAGTGCTTAGTGACAGGCTAGCAAGAAAGCTGTCAAACAGCCGAAGAGCAGCGAGATCGGATGAGTGATAACTCTCACAGTCCGCTGCTCATCGCCCCGCGGCTTTTTGACAGCTTTTTTTGATAACTTAGGCGTATTTTTTCAGGTCCGCGGCGGCGAAGGTAGGCGAGCTTAGGCGGGCGTATTGGACCGGCAAAGGCAGAAAAGTTGACGGCTTGATAACTACCCCCCATTGTGTCTAAGTATGAGTATTTTTCCTTGTACTGTGTTTTTTTATGTTTATGTATAAGTATGAGTTTGCCTGTACTGTGTTTGTGTTTATTTGTATATTTGTGTAAGTATGAGTTTGTTTGTCTGAGTGAATAGGTATAATTGCGCGTGTGTGACTGTTTGAGTATAATTAAATATGTGATGATATGTCTGCATATGTTTGAGTATTTATGAGTGCCCCCTCCCCTCCTTAGCATTAAATAGCAGAAAATAAAAAAAATATTGATCATTCGTCAAATCTTCTGAGGATTGTCAGCAGCTCAGCCCACAACAGGTCGTTCATTTCAAGTTCCTCACCACTGTCTAAGGCCTTGTTTCCATTGAGGCGGTAAAGTTTGGAAAATGGTGGCAGCTTAAAAATTCTCCATAGAATTTAATGGAGATAAATTATTTTACCACCAGTTTCCAAATTTTACCACCTCAATGAAAACTAGGCCTTAGGCAGTGGTGAGGAACTTGAAACCAAGGATTGTAAATATCATTAACTAATCGGTTAGTCTGTTAAACCACAATCTTTTTTTATAAATGCTCAAAGTGATGGTAAACTTCAGTAAGTTACAATAGAGCATTGTAATAAAGATAAAAATTTAGCCTAACTTTTATGCATGAATTATTTACTTGTCTTATAATAATGTTTTTAGTGCTCTGCAGAGTCAAACTTTTGCCCCCTTCCTCCGCCAATGTTTTTTTTAAATTACATTTTTCCGTGAAAATCCATTGAGAAGCTGAAATGTTAGGCACACATCCATAACTCCAATATGACCCTTTTACAAACTGCGCATGCGGTTATTTGTTGGGACGATAAAGAAATACGCATACAAGCATTTTTTGTGCATGAGCTTTGCAAAATGGGAACCCACTGATTGCTGAGACTCAATCGTGAGCAGCGGTTCTCTTATATTTAAATATATATATATATTCAAGTGATCAAAGTTATAAATTCAGTATAAACTGTGACTTTATTTATTTATGAAATCATTATCGTCTTCTAAAATAAATTACATTCTCTGACACGCTTGTGATCAAAGTTATAAATTTGATATAAACTGTTACTTTGTTTATGAAATCATTATCGTCTTCTTTCATAACTTACATTCTTTGATATGCTCTCTCAATCATGCTCTCTCAATTGCGCTGCACAGTCCGACAAGTAAATAATTAATCTTGAGATTCATTGTTTACATTGGAGTGGATAGAGAGCTAATGTGCATGCGTGGGTTGCTCTGACATGAAAGTACTCATTCCTCCCTACATAGGGCTCGATTTATCAAGACTTCTCTAGCTATTCGACTGTGGGCTCTCACAAGAGAAACTGCAGTCCATATTTATGAAGCAGCGGTCATCAGACTGATGCTTCCTATCCTCGTCTCCACCTCTTCGGTGGAGAGTTTTAATCTCCCCGGTCTTGTCCAACCCGGGACATTGACTACTCTTGCCCGCGGTTGATTGGCTGTGCGCGGGCAGGGGCGGCATTGCACGCAAGCGCAAAATAGTGCTCGCATGCAATGTTAAATTCCTCCAGCGGAATTCTGTCCACCAGAGGAGAGCTGCGACGGACAAGGGCACAAATGTACGCCCTACCCACTGTAGTTTGATAAATTGGGCCAACAGAGAGCAGGTGGAACTGCTCTCTATGTTACATTGTCTATAAATCAGGATCTATTAGGGGGCAGATGATTAAAAAAAATGTAGTGGTTTTATTTGTAATAAGAAGCTGTAATCAATTATGTGTTCTAAAATGGTTAAATTTACCATCACTTTAATTGAGTAACTCAAATTCTTTGTATTTTTAAATTTAATTTTAGATTTTAAGTAGGGAAATCTGAATGTTCTGCAAAAAAACCAAACTAAGTTTGTTTAAATCAAACAAACATGGCTAAAGTTAGTTGTTTGAAGTAAATGTGTTGAAAGATTTTCCTATTACTTATGTTTAGTAATGAAATATGTATTTTTTAATATAATCACTTAGTTAAATATTTTTACAGACTTGCATAGATAGATGACACAGGGAAGTGAAAAAAAAATAGAAATATATCATAAGTTCCTGGTAGAGCGCTTCTCTCTTTGTATGCAAATTTTTATGACCCTGGGAATGTTTCCCTAAGGGTGATGGGGGAAACCAGAACTTCTTGCCCAGTGTGCTTAGAGGAATATGGCTGCACCTCACTGACGAGGCCCATAGAAGGCCGATACGATCGTCTGGGGTTGTCATGTTCCTTGTTCAGAGGAGAATTGCCTGGTATTTCAGGGCTGGACTGACCTCACTTGGCGAGATCAGACTGATATACTTCAGGAAAGTTTTCTTCTGTGAAAAGCACAACTGGGCTAAAAGAGGTGGCTCCTAGGTGGTAACTTGCCATAGAACAAGCCACTGAGCTGGTGTTTGTTCCTGGTAGAGCGCTTCTCTCTTTGTATGCAAATTTTTATGACCCTGGGGATCTCTCCCTAAGGGTGTTGGGGGAAACCAGACATGGACTCCTTGAGCAGTGTGCTTAGAGGAATATGGCTGCACCTCACTGACGAGAACCATAGAAGGCCAATACGATTGTCTGGGGTTGTCATGTTCCTTGTTTAGAGGAGAATTGCCTGGTATTTTGGGGCTGGACTGACCTCACTTGGCGGGATCAGACTGATATACTTCAAGAAAGTTTTCCTCTGTGGAAAGCACAACTGGGCTAAAAGAGGCTGCTCCTAGATGGTAACTCACCATAGAACAAGCCACTGAGCTGGTGTTTGTTCCTGGTAGAGCGCTTCTCTCTTTATATGCAAATTTTTATGACCCTGGGGATGTTTCCATAAGGGTGTTGGGGGAAACCAGACATGGACGACTCCTTGCTCAGTGTGCTTAGAGTAATATGGCTGCACCTCACTGACGAGGCCCATAAAAGGCCAATACGATCGTCTGGGGTTGTCATGTTCCTTGTTCAGAGGAGAATTGCCTGGTATTTCAGGGCTGGACTGACCTCACTTGGCGGAATCAGACTGATATACTTGATATACTTCAGGAAAGTTTTCCTCTGTGAAAGGCACAACTGGGCTAAAAGAGGCTGCTCCTAGGTGGTAACTTGCCATAGAACAAGCCACTGAGCTGGTGTTTGTTCCTGGTAGAGTGCTTCTCTCTTTGTATGCAAATTTTTATGACCCTGGGGATGTCTCCCTATAGGTGATGGGGGAAACGGACATGGACTCCTTGCCCAGTGTGCTTAGAGGAATATGGCTGCACCTCACTGACGAGGCCCATAGAAGGCCGAAACGATCATATGGGGTTGTCATGTTCCTTGTTCAGAGGAGAATTGCCTGGTATTTCGGGACTGGACTGACCTCACTTGGTGAGATCAGACTGATATAATTCAGGAAAGTTTTCCTCTGTGAAAAGCACAACTGGGTTAAAAGAGTCTGCTCCTAGGTGGTAACTCACCATAGAACAAGCCACTAAGCTGGTGTTTGTTCCTGGTAGAGTGCTTCTCTCTTTGTATGCCAATTTTTATGACCCTGGGGATGTCTCCCTAAGGGTGTTGGGTGAAACCAGACGTGGACTCCTTGCCCAGTGTGCTTAGAGGAATATGGCTGCACCTCACTGACGAGGCCCATAGAAGGTCAATATGATCTTCTGGGGTTGTCATGTTCCTTGTTCAGAGGAGAATTGTCTGGTATTTCAGAACTGGACTGACCTCACTTGGCGGGATCAGACTGATATACTTGATATACTTCAGGAAAGTTTTCCTCTGTGAAAAGCACAACTGGGCTAAAAAAGGCTGCTCCTAGGTGGTAACTCACCATAGAACAAGCCACTGAGCTGGTGTTTGTCCTGGTAGAGCGCTTCTCTCTTTGTATAGAAATATGTCATAAGATTGTATGGATATTAAAGTAAATTTTGATATATGCATCATAAGTTTTTTACTACATTGCAAAAATCTGATTGAAAAATACATTATTTGAAAGTATTCAAAACTGTTAGTTTGTTAAAAAAATATACTCTAGCCAAATCCCTTTAAAGGGTTTATCTTACTTCTTTTGCTGTGGCCAATTAGGGACAGATATTAATTGGCTCCTGACCATCTTACCAGAGTGACCAGACATTCAATTTTTTCAGGATAGTCAGAGTTTTGGGAAAAAAGGCTCATGTCCAAGTTTTTATAACATGATAAATGGTCATATTATATAGACTTAATTTATTTTATTATTATTTTTGTAAAATATCCACCCCTAATCTAGAGGGTCGCTCTGCTGGGCCTGAAACCCATCCACTCTCTGTGATGATTAGATGAGCCCCTTTTCTTGACAAGTAACGTTAAATGCACAAGAGGGAGGGGAGGAGCTAAGGTTCAGAGAGAGTAGATGCGCCTCAACAGAGCTCTGAACTAGTCTACAGCTGTTTTACTTGCCACTCTGGATAAATAGAGTATATCGCTGGATAAATCTTTAAAGAAATTGTGCAACCGCTGCAGTTAAACTACATCACCAAGCAGCCTAATAAATGTCATCAGTTTACAGAAGGGAATTACAGCCTCACAGTAAGGCTCTAATTACCACCAGTGTACTGAGGAAATGGGATGACAATCTGCACGCTCAGATATAGTAAGAGCTTGTGTTGCCACTACCATACTTTTAAAAAGGCATCATCAAAAGTCTTTTAGTGCAATAAAATCCACTTAAACTTAATCTAAGTCTGTGTTTGCTATATCACTAATTCCGCTAGCTTCTAAAGTTCTGGAAAAACTAGTTTTCGATCGCCTAACACATTTCCTATCCTCCAACTCATTGCTTGACCCCCTGCAATCTGGCTTCCGTCCCCAACACTCAACTGAGACTGCTCCCTTGGGCTCTGTGACATTGCCCTCTCCTGGATCCACTCTTATCTCTCTAATAGGTCCTTTTCTGTCTCATTTGTTGGTGACTCATCCTCTCCATTGCCTTTGTCTGTTGGAGTACCTCAAGGCTCTGTTCTAGCCCCTCTACTCTTCTCTATTTATACTTCCTCACTGGGTAAACTTATTAGTAGCTATGGCTTCAACTATCACCTCTATGCTGATGATACACAGATCTACCTATCCACCCCTGCACTCTCTCCTTCTGTCCTTTCCCACATC
Source organism: Bombina bombina (assembly GCF_027579735.1). Taxonomy (NCBI): domain Eukaryota; kingdom Metazoa; phylum Chordata; class Amphibia; order Anura; family Bombinatoridae; genus Bombina; species Bombina bombina. The sequence continues at coordinate 154,214,836 of NC_069503.1, forward strand.
AGCGACTGCTTATCTGGCATTTCTTCCTGGATGGCCTCTCACCACCTAAAAATCAACATGTCCAAGACTGAGCTTCTTCTAATCCCCCCAACTAATTCTACTCCAGTTTCTAACTTTACTATCACTGTCGGTGACATCACTATCTCCCCATCACCCCAAGTCCGCTGCCTAGGAGTTACACTCGACTCCAATCTGTCCTTCATACCCCACATCCAATTGCTCTCTTCATCCTGTCGCAACCACCTACGCAATATCTCCAAAATTTGTCCTTTTCTGAGTGCTGAAACTACTAAACAGCTAATCCATTCCCTAGTAATTTCCCGGCTTGACTACTGTAACAACCTATTAACAGGCCTTCCTCTCTTCCACCTCTCCCCCCTTCAATCCATCCTAAATGCCTCTGCTAGGATAATCCACCTCTCCCGACGCTCTGTATCTGCCGCACCCCTCTGTGAGTCCCTTCACTGGCTCCCCATTCACAGCAGAATTAAATTCAAAATTCTCACTCTGACCTACAAAGCCCTTACCAATGCAGCCCCCCCATACCTGTCCTCACTCATCAACAAATATACTCCAGCCCATCCCCTAAGATCCAACAATGGTATACTCCTTGTCTCTTCTCCCATGCTAGACTACAGGACTTCTCTCGTGCGGCACCAACCCTCTGGAATGCACTTCCTCGAGCTGTCAGACTTTCCCCCAACCTCTCCTCCTTTAAACGCTCCCTAAAGACCTTCTTGTTCAGGGAAGCCTATATTCAAATCAGTAACTAATGAATTCCACTTGCCTAATAGTTGCCCTCATCTAACTTCACACTAACATCATTCCCACCTTTGCAGTCCCCACCTCCTGTTTCTCACCCTCCTACCCATCTAGATTGTAAGTTCCCACGGGAACAGGGCTCCCAATTCCTCCTGTATTTGTTTGTTAAATTTTGTCTGGTGTCTCATATAGTACTGTCCTTTTATCTTTGTTACCTATGAACAGCGCTGCGGAATCTGTTGGCGCTTTATAAATAAAGAATAATAATAATAATGTCATATCCTTAGCTAGTTGTATTATCCAACATTATTCCTTTCTTTTAGAATAGATGCACACAATTTAATATTTTATGTTTTGTTTTGAATTTGCAATTAATAATGTTGTGTTTGGCCATTAGAAATCCATAGTTTTATTTTTAGTGCTACAGTATTGTGCAATTGAGTAATACTACAAATTTGTTTTGTCATATATAGCATATTAAAAAAAGAATATTAACTGAACTTTAAATTATTGCAAACAATTAAGTAAGTTTTTTGCTTTTTTTTTTTTTTTAAAGCAAAAGCAATTTAAGGGAATACTTATAGGGACAGTCTACACCTTAGCCCCCCTAAAGTTTTACCTTAGATAAAGCTGCAAATAGTCTCCTGCACCCTTACAGCAGGAACAGTAAAAAAAAGTTATTTTAAAAAGAATATTGTTTTTGGCCACTTTGAAATGGCAGCCTATAAATGACTGTGACAGCCATTTTCAGTCCTCTTTGATTCCTGTTTCAGAGAGTTTTTCCCTCCTATACCTGTGTGAATGTGTTGTTAGGAAAAGAAGCTTTAAAGCACGTCTCCACTAGGGTTGCTTTAGCTCCCTTCGGCTTGGGTAGGTTTAGTTGAGCTAGCCCTAGTCCAAGCTTTAATTTAGTCTCTACTTTGTGCTACTTGCTGGTGAACTTGCTTACACGAGATTACCAACTGGTATGAATTGCCACACCCTAGCCTTGGTGGTTGGTAGCAGTCAATTGAGTGGACAGAGAAGGAGCTGAGTGATTACTGGGCTAACTGGAGTTGTAGTGCACTTTAGATCACTTAGGGGTACTTCCCATTGCAGGTAGGCACACATAAAGCTCTGTGATGTCTGATACTCCACTATGGTGGAGCAATATGTCATCCATTGCAGATCAGCTGATGTGGGCCCATTAACAAGCTGTGCTATGGCTCAGGTCAGTGACTAAATTGTCACTATAATTGATTATTATTACATAAAATGTTTAGTCAGCTTTAATTCTTTGCCAGTAAATTTTAATAAGTGCAAATGTGAATGAACTTTCTGCCTAGCTCTTGTGTTCTGTAACTCGTACGCCTCCTATGAGGCGGCGAACATCAATCCGCCTGATCGCATACGATCGGATTGATTGACACCCCCTGCTAGCAGTCGATTGGCCGCAAATCTGCAGGGGGCGGCATCTCACAAGCAGTTCACCAGAACTGCTTGTGCAATGATAAATGCCTACAGCATATGCTGTCGCCATTTATCGATTTGTGGCGGACATGATCCACTACAGCCGATCATGTCCGCACTTTGTTAAATCAGCCCCACAGTATCATGGGAATTATCAATCTCGGCTATGTTTGACTTGGTAAGATTGTGATCAAATTTATAATAAAAAGACACTCCTATTTTTGTTAGTATCGAATTAGAATTTCAGAAATATTGGAATCAAGACCTTACTTTGTATTCATAGCATCCTTTGTTGAAAACCACCTAAGTAGGGTCAAGAACGGTAACGCACTACTGGGAGATAGCTAGTGATTGGTGGCTACATATGTATGTTTCTTGTCATTGGCTCACTAAATGCATTTAGCTAGCTCCCAGTAGTGAACTGCAGTTCTGAAGATAACTTTTAATATGTTCAACCCTTTTGCAGTTATATGCAAGCAGTAGTGCACTAATAAAATTGTATGCATGTGCTAAGAATAGCGCTCTAAGTCCACAGTAAAAGAATTACCAGAGAATGTTAGAGTGGCTTTTTTTAGAGAGCCATATACTTTTCATGGATAGCACGGCCCTGCTAAACATAGCTCAAATTACAAGTGGTGAGTTATGGGTTGTGATCAAGCGCAACACATAACAGCGCTAAAAAAATTAGCACAACTGGAGACCTGAAGTATTAGGTCTAGAGTAAAAGTATATCCAAACAAACATATTAAAATAAAGTATTTCACACACATACAGGGCCAGATTACAAATGGAGTGCAAAATATTGCTTTTGCGAGGGCGATATTTGCGATCCACTTTGTTATACAAAATGTGCGCTGGTATTACACGTTAGGTGCAATGAGAACGCGACCTCGCATTGCGCAAAAGCTTAGTGCTCACGGCATAGAACCTAAGCACAGCGAAGGGGGTAAGTCGCACAGCAATGGGCAGCAAATTTAAAATATATATGTATATAAATATATACATATATATTTATGTGTTTATATGTGTACATACACAAAATTGCACATAAATATATAAGTATAAGCAGATACATATATATTTACAGGGAACACACTGTTCCCCATAGATTGCAATGTAAAGGAACTTTTCAGTGCCGTTTTTTTCTAACATCCCACACCAGCCACTTTTAACCCCTAAAAGCTGCATTTTTTTTTAATAAAAAATAAAAACATAATTTATTTTGGGGCCAATTGGGGGCACTTTATGAAAATGAACCAGCGATCTGATCTCTGGTTAATTTTTGGGGCACTAATCTCTGCCACCAGCTCGCTGTAGCAGTAAGCAGCAACTTGTAATGGCTGTTTCTCCAACATAGGTGTGTCCGGTCCACGGCGTCATCCTTACTTGTGGGATATTCTCTTCCCCAACAGGAAATGGCAAAGAGCCCAGCAAAGCTGGTCACATGATCCCTCCTAGGCTCCGCCTACCCCAGTCATTCTCTTTGCCGTTGTACAGGCAACATCTCCACGGAGATGGCTTAGAGTTTTTTAGTGTTTAACTGTAGTTTTTATTATTCAATCAAGAGTTTGTTATTTTGAAATAGTGCTGGTATGTACTATTTACTCAGAAACAGAAAAGAGATGAAGATTTCTGTTTGTATGAGGAAAATGATTTTAGCAACCGTAACTAAAATCCATGGCTGTTCCACACAGGACTGTTGAGAGCAATTAACTTCAGTTGGGGGAACAGTGTGCAGTCTCTTGCTGCTTGAGGTATGACACATTCTAACAAGACGATGTAATGCTGGAAGCTGTCATTTTCCCTATGGGATCCGGTAAGCCATGTTTATTACGATCGTAAATAAGGGCTTCACAAGGGCTTATTAAGACTGTAGACTTTTTCTGGGCTAAATCGATTCATTATTAACACATATTTAGCCTTGAGGAATCATTTTATCTGGGTATTTTGATATAATAATATCGGCAGGCACTGTATTAGACACCTTATTCCTTAGGGGCTTTCCCAAAGCATAAGCAGAGCCTCATTTTCGCGCCGGTGTGGCGCACTTGTTTTTGAGAGGCATGGCATGCAGTCGCATGTGAGAGGAGCTCTGATACTTAGAAAAGACTTTCTGAAGGCGTCATTTGGTATCGTATTCCCCTTTGGGCTTGGTTGGGTCTCAGCAAAGCAGATACCAGGGACTGTAAAGGGGTTAAAGTTTAAAACGGCTCCGGTTCCGTTATTTTAAGGGTTAAAGCTTCCAAATTTGGTGTGCAATACTTTTAAGGCTTTAAGACACTGTGGTGAAAATTTGGTTTGCACAATTCCTTCATGTTTTTTCGCAATTGCAGTAATAAAGTGTGTTCAGTTTAAAATTTAAAGTGACAGTAACGGTTTTATTTTAAAACGTTTTTGTACTTTGTTATCAAGTTTATGCCTGTTTAACATGTCTGAACTACCAGATAGACTGTGTTCTGAATGTGGGGAAGCCAGAATTCCTATTCATTTAAATAAATGTGATTTATGTGATAATGACAATGATGCCCAAGATGATTCCTCAAGTGAGGGGAGTAAGCATGGTACTGCATCATTCCCTCCTTCGTCTACACGAGTCTTGCCCACTCAGGAGGCCCCTAGTACATCTAGCGCGCCAATACTCCTTACTATGCAACAATTAACGGCTGTAATGGATAATTCTGTCAAAAACATTTTAGCCAAAATGAACACTTGTCAGCGTAAGCGCGGCTGCTCTGTTTTAGATACTGAAGAGCATGACAACGCTGATATTAATATCTCTGAAGGGCCCCTAACCCAGTCTGATGGGGCCAGGGAGGTTTTGTCTGAGGGAGAAATTACTGATTCAGGGAACATTTCTCAACAGGCTGAACCTGATGTGATTGCATTTAAATTTAAGTTGGAACATCTCCGCATTCTGCTTAAGGAGGTATTATCCACTCTGGATGATTGTGACAAGTTGGTCATCCCAGAGAAACTATGTAAAATGGACAAGTTCCTAGAGGTGCCGGGGCTCCCAGAAGCTTTTCCTATACCCAAGCGGGTGGCGGACATTGTTAATAAAGAATGGGAAAGGCCCGGTATTCCTTTCGTCCCTCCCCCCATATTTAAAAAATTGTTTCCTATGGTCGACCCCAGAAAGGACTTATGGCAGACAGTCCCCAAGGTCGAGGGAGCGGTTTCCACTTTAAACAAACGCACCACTATACCCATAGAGGATAGTTGTGCTTTCAAAGATCCTATGGATAAAAAATTAGAAGGTTTGCTTAAAAAGATGTTTGTTCAGCAGGGTTACCTTCTACAACCAATTTCATGCATTGTCCCTGTCGCTACAGCCGCATGTTTCTGGTTCGATGAGCTGATAAAGGCGGTCGATAGTGATTCTCCTCCTTATGAGGAGATTATGGACAGAATCAATGCTCTCAAATTGGCTAATTCTTTCACCCTAGACGCCACTTTGCAATTGGCTAGGTTAGCGGCTAAGAATTCTGGGTTTGCTATTGTGGCGCGCAGAGCGCTTTGGTTGAAATCTTGGTCGGCTGATGCGTCTTCCAAGAACAAGCTACTTAACATTCCTTTCAAGGGGAAAACGCTGTTTGGCCCTGACTTGAAAGAGATTATCTCTGATATCACTGGGGGTAAGGGCCACGCCCTTCCTCAGGATCGGCCTTTCAAGGCAAAAAATAAACCTAATTTTCGTCCCTTTCGTAGAAACGGACCAGCCCAAGGTGCTACGTCCTCTAAGCAAGAGGGTAATACTTCTCAAGCCAAGCCAGCTTGGAGACCAATGCAAGGCTGGAACAAGGGAAAGCAGGCCAAGAAACCTGCCACTGCTACCAAGACTGCATGAAATGTTGGCCCCCGATCCGGGACCGGATCTGGTGGGGGGCAGACTCTCTCTCTTCGCTCAGGCTTGGGCAAGAGATGTTCTGGATCCTTGGGCGCTAGAAATAGTCTCCCAAGGTTATCTTCTGGAATTCAAGGGACTTCCCCCAAGGGGGAGGTTCCACAGGTCTCAGTTGTCTTCAGACCACATAAAAAGACAGGCATTCTTACATTGTGTAGAAGACCTGTTAAAAATGGGAGTGATTCATCCTGTTCCATTAAGAGAACAAGGGATGGGGTTCTACTCCAATCTGTTCATAGTTCCCAAAAAAGAGGGAACGTTCAGACCAATCTTAGATCTCAAGATCTTAAACAAGTTTCTCAAGGTTCCATCGTTCAAGATGGAAACCATTCGAACTATTCTTCCTTCCATCCAGGAAGGTCAATTCATGACTACGGTGGATTTAAAGGATGCGTATCTACATATTCCTATCCACAAGGAACATCATCGGTTCCTAAGGTTCGCATTCCTGGACAAACATTACCAGTTCGTGGCGCTTCCTTTCGGATTAGCCACTGCTCCAAGGATTTTCACAAAGGTACTAGGGTCCCTTCTAGCTGTGCTAAGACCAAGGGGCATTGCTGTAGTACCTTACTTGGACGACATTCTGATTCAAGCGTCGTCCCTTCCTCAAGCAAAGGCTCACACGGACATCGTCCTGGCCTTTCTCAGATCTCACGGATGGAAAGTGAACGTGGAAAAGAGTTCTCTATCCCCGTCAACAAGGGTTCCCTTCTTGGGAACAATTATAGACTCCTTAGAAATGAGGATTTTTCTAACAGAGGCCAGAAAAACAAAACTTCTAGACTCTTGTCGGATACTTCATTCCGTTCCTCTTCCTTCCATAGCTCAGTGCATGGAAGTGATCGGGTTGATGGTAGCGGCAATGGACATAGTTCCTTTTGCGCGCATTCATCTAAGACCATTACAACTGTGCATGCTCAGTCAGTGGAATGGGGACTATACAGACTTGTCTCCGAAGATACAAGTAAATCAGAGGACCAGAGACTCACTCCGTTGGTGGCTGTCCCTGGACAACCTGTCACAAGGGATGACATTCCGCAGACCAGAGTGGGTCATTGTCACGACCGACGCCAGTCTGATGGGCTGGGGCGCGGTCTGGGGATCCCTGAAAGCTCAGGGTCTTTGGTCTCGGGAAGAGTCTCTTCTACCGATAAATATTCTGGAACTGAGAGCGATATTCAATGCTCTCAAGGCTTGGCCTCAGCTAGCGAGGGCCAAGTTCATACGGTTTCAATCAGACAACATGACAACTGTTGCGTACATCAACCATCAGGGGGGAACAAGGAGTTCCCTAGCGATGGAAGAAGTGACCAAAATCATTCTATGGGCGGAGTCTCACTCCTGCCACCTGTCTGCTATCCACATCCCAGGAGTGGAAAATTGGGAAGCGGATTTTCTGAGTCGTCAGACATTGCATCCGGGGGAGTGGGAACTTCATCCGGAAATTTTTGCCCAAGTCACTCAGCTGTGGGGCATTCCAGACATGGATCTGATGGCCTCTCGTCAGAACTTCAAAGTTCCTTGCTACGGGTCCAGATCCAGGGATCCCAAGGCGGCTCTAGTGGATGCACTAGTAGCACCTTGGACCTTCAAACTAGCTTATGTGTTCCCGCCATTTCCTCTCATCCCCAGGCTGGTAGCCAGGATCAATCAGGAGAGGGCGTCGGTGATCTTGATAGCTCCTGCGTGGCCACGCAGGACTTGGTATGCAGATCTGGTGAATATGTCATCGGCTCCACCTTGGAAGCTACCTTTGAGACGAGACCTTCTTGTTCAGGGTCCGTTCGAACATCCGAATCTGGTTTCACTCCAGCTGACTGCTTGGAGATTGAACGCTTGATTTTATCGAAGCGAGGATTCTCAGATTCTGTTATCGATACTCTTGTTCAGGCCAGAAAGCCTGTAACTAGAAAGATTTACCACAAAATTTGGAAAAAATATATCTGTTGGTGTGAATCTAAAGGATTCCCTTGGGACAAGGTTAAGATTCCTAGGATTCTATCCTTCCTTCAAGAAGGATTGGAAAAAGGATTATCTGCAAGTTCCCTGAAGGGACAGATTTCTGCCTTGTCGGTGTTACTTCACAAAAAACTGGCTGCTGTGCCAGATGTTCAAGCCTTTGTTCAGGCTCTGGTTAGAATTAAGCCTGTTTACAAACCTTTGACTCCTCCTTGGAGTCTCAATTTAGTTCTTTCAGTTCTTCAGGGGGTTCCGTTTGAACCCTTGCATTCCGTTGATATTAAATTATTATCTTGGAAAGTTTTGTTTTTAGTTGCAATTTCTTCTGCCAGAAGAGTTTCAGAATTATCTGCTCTGCAGTGTTCTCCTCCTTATCTGGTGTTCCATGCAGATAAGGTGGTTTTACGTACTAAACCTGGTTTTCTTCCAAAAGTTGTTTCTAACAAAAACATTAACCAGGAGATTATCGTACCTTCTCTGTGTCCGAAACCAGTTTCAAAGAAGGAACGTTTGTTGCACAATTTGGATGTTGTTCGCGCTCTAAAATTCTATTTAGATGCTACAAAGGATTTTAGACAAACATCTTCCTTGTTTGTTGTTTATTCCGGTAAAAGGAGAGGTCAAAAAGCAACTTCTACCTCTCTCTCTTTTTGGATTAAAAGCATCATCAGATTGGCTTACGAGACTGCCGGACGGCAGCCTCCCGAAAGAATCACAGCTCATTCCACTAGGGCTGTGGCTTCCACATGGGCCTTCAAGAACGAGGCTTCTGTTGATCAGATATGTAGGGCAGCGACTTGGTCTTCACTGCACACTTTTACCAAATTTTACAAGTTTGATACTTTTGCTTCTTCTGAGGCTATTTTTGGGAGAAAGGTTTTGCAAGCCGTGGTGCCTTCCGTTTAGGTGACCTGATTTGCTCCCTCCCTTCATCCGTGTCCTAAAGCTTTGGTATTGGTTCCCACAAGTAAGGATGACGCCGTGGACCGGACACACCTATGTTGGAGAAAACAGAATTTATGTTTACCTGATAAATTACTTTCTCCAACGGTGTGTCCGGTCCACGGCCCGCCCTGGTTTTTTAATCAGGTCTGATGATTTATTTTCTTTAACTACAGTCACCACGGTACCATATGGTTTCTCCTATGTAAATATTCCTCCTTAACGTCGGTCGAATGACTGGGGTAGGCGGAGCCTAGGAGGGATCATGTGACCAGCTTTGCTGGGCTCTTTGCCATTTCCTGTTGGGGAAGAGAATATCCCACAAGTAAGGATGACGCCGTGGACCGGACACACCGTTGGAGAAAGTAATTTATCAGGTAAACATAAATTCTGTTTTTTGTTATCGATCACCCGTAAACTGGCAAATTTGCCTGTTTACGGGTGTACAATAAATTACCGCTCCACTTGTAATCTATCCCACAGTATATACATACCAAAACCTTCAGATACTCAAGCGCTACCATTTTACTTTCAACTAAGAGCGCTATTGTTTGATTTAACATGAGCAGTGTTAGCGCTTAAAGGGACACTGAACCCAATTTTTTTCTTTCGAGATTCAGATAGAACATGACATTTTAAGCAACTTTCTATTTTACTCCTATTATCAAATTTTCTTTATTCTTTTGGTATCTTTATTTGAAATGCAAGAATGTAAGTTTATATGCCGGCCCATTTTTAGTGAACAACCTGGGTTGTCCTTGCTGATTGCTGGATAAATTCATCCACCAATAAAAAAGTGCTGTCAAGAGTCTGAACCAAGAAAAAAGCTTAGATGCCTTCTTTTTAAACTAAAGATAGAAAGAGAACAAAGAAAAATTGATAATAGGAGTAAATTAGAAAGTTGCTTAAAATTGCATGCTCTATCTGAATCACGAAAGAAAAAATTTGGGTTCAGTGTCCCTTTGTAAATTTGGTACTGGCATATTGGAAATCTAAGGGGATTATAATTAAGTGAGATTTTACACGATCGAAAAATACAAAAAGTAATCAAAAATGAGTCTTATTTTATTACGTTTTCTGCCGATATATAGAAAGATCTGAGATGTGTAGTGCATAGCAAAATGATAAAAAATATATGTTTGGTCACATGTTTCATTGAAAAATATAAATAAAATAAACATATGAGATGCAAGGCTGGCTACATTTGCTCTTGTTCACTTCTGCTGGTATCTGTCTCTTACATTCTCTCTTCATTAAACTGTCACATTCTTATTTTCTCAGTTTTGTTACTTGACTATTGTTTTAATGGATTCCCTAACTAGCATTCTATTTTATCTGCACAATGGGGACACCGGTCTTTATTAAACATTTTTATCTATGAATCATTCTTTCAATCTCTGCCACTGCATGGAAGATACAGAGAGTTTGAAGGAGCCTATTTATGATAGTGCGAGCGGACATGATCTGATATCTGACAGCACACGCTCTCTGCATTTATCATTACACCAGCAGTTCTTGTGAACTGCTGGTGCAATACCACCCCCTGCAGATTCACGGCCAATCGGCCGCTAGCAGAGGGTGTCAATCAACCCGATCGTATTCGATCGGGTTGATTTTTGACAATTTCTGTCCGCCACCTCAGAGCAGGCAGACAGGTTATGGAGCAGCGGTCTATATATACAGTAAATATACTGTATATATATATATATATATATATATATATATATATATATATATATATATATATATATATATATATATATATATATATATATTACTAATATTACTATGTATAATTACATTCAGATATTACATATATATATATTTACTTTTTTCATTTCTGAAAATCTGAAATTCACACTGCAGACTTTGCCAGCCTAAGCCGATCCCTAACTGCATTCAAGAACAGGTGATGAGATGCTACAAAACAATGTAAGCAGTGCTAATAAAATGACAGTGGCACGCCTTGTCTAAACCACTAATAAATCTGGATTGGCCCCTCCAAATAACATAAGTGGTGGCGGAGTTTGAACATTGAAATATATATATATATATATATATATATATATATATATATATATATATATCACAGAAAACAAGGTGTTAATGGCTTCAGAAAGATATCATACTCAACTGGTATGTTATTTTATTACAACACTGCAGAACAGTATAGTAAATACAGGATTTTTTATGTGCCTTTAAATGGACAGTAAATAACAAGAATTGTAAATAACATTTGTAGTTATGCTGTATGAAACAATTTGAAATATATTTATCTCTAAAAAATTTGCAATTTCTACTTCTCAGAACATGAAAAGCACCCTGCTGACTACTGAAGGCTAACCCAAATACATATCTTTTACTTATTGGCTTTTACTAATGGCCACTGCAAACAATGTACTTTATACTAACATTATGACTGTGGCTATCCCTGATTGGCTCCTCCAAATGAGGCAAATGGTGAGTGGAGTTCAGCTATTGAAAATAAATTGCGGTAAAAACTTGGCTGATATGTTATTCTGTAGCAACACAACATAAATGTCTTGTAATTACAAGTTGTTTACTGTCCCTTTAACTGGAGGTGTAGCGCCACAGGACAGTTCTGTGTCTTTTTCTGTTCCCTCAGTGACACATACCTCACTCTTCAGCCTCTCACAGTCTCCTTCTTTTTCAGACGTCCCTCTACAGTTAGATAACAGAATGCTGCTGGATTCTTTATCTTCTTCCACCTTCATGCATTGTGAGGGCACGGGATATTGATTAATACCACACCACGGGGAGGTCTCATTGATACAATTACAGACACAGATCTCTGTTTATATGATCATACCTTAAAACAGCCCTTTCTTAACTTCAATTTGACTTTGAATAACTAGGTCTGTTTGACATTACTCAAGGCCATGATAATATCATTTGATACTGGTGCCATGTAGTGCTCTTGTAAGGGTATAACATTGTTAAGGTATTCTTGAAAAATTGCTGCCATATAATTCTTCAAGCACATGCACATTCCTGAGCCTACACACCGGATGTTTTTGAAACAAAGGATATCAAGAGAACAAAGTAAATTTGATAGAAGTAAATTGGAAAGTTGTTAACAATTGTATACTTTATCTGAATCTCTAAATACATATGTGGGGGGTGGCGGCATAGGGGTTAATCATTATATTTAGTGTTGGCGATGTCGTGGAGTGGTGGATTAGGGGTTTAGAAACTTTTATTAGTGTCTGCGCTGTCGGGGAACGGGGAATAGTGGTTAATAATTATATTTAGTGTCACCAATGTCGGGGAGTGGCGGATTAGGGGTTAATACATTTTATTAGTGTCGGCAATGTCGGGGAGCGGCGGAATTAGGGTTAATAATATTTAGTGTCGGCGATGTCGGGGAGCGTCGGATTAGGGGTTAATAACTTTGTTTAGTGTCAGCGATGTCGGGGAGCGGCAGAATAGGGGTTAATAATTATATTTAGTGTCGGCAATGTCAGGGGCGGCGGATTAGGGGTGTTTAGACTAGGGGTTTATGTTAGGGTGTTAGGTTTAAATGTAACTTTCTTTTCCCCATAGACATCAATGGGGTTGCGTTACGGCGATCTCCATTCCGCACTTCAGATGTTAGTTTTTTATCTAACACTTTCTCCCTATTTATGTATATGGGGGAAAGCGTGCACGAGCACGTACACTCAGCCCTTGGCTTTTGTGCGGTATGGAACTTAACGCACCATAACGCACAGCACAAGGAGGCTTTTCAGTAACTCTTAATGGCAGCGCTATGGAGAGTGCAATAATGCAATTTTTGGGCATTAGTTTCGTACCCTTTTTAACGCAAAACTCGTAATCTAGGTAATAGTAATCTAGCCCTAAGTGTTTAAAGGGATAGTAAACACAAAAATTGTATTGTTTAAAATGATAGATAATCCCTTTATTTACCAACCCCCAGTTTTGCACTGCGAACACTGTTATAGAAATGCACTTTATACCTCTGTAATTACATTGTATCTAAGCTTCTGCTGACTGCCTCCTTCTCTCCATTCTTTTATTAGTGCTGACTCTTAAATAACTCCACAGTGTTATTTATATGAAACACATGAACTAATGTGCTCTTGCTGTGAAAAAACTGTCCAATGCATTCAGATAAGAAGCGGCCTTCAAGGGCTTAGAAATTAGCATATGAGCCTACCTAGGTTTAGTCTTCAACTAAGAATAACAAAAGAACAAAGCAAATGTGATGATAAAAGTAAATTAGAAAGTTGTTTAAAATTACATGCCCTATCTGAATCATGAAAGTTTTATATGGTCTTTACTATCCCTTTAAAATGCATGTAGCACCATGTACTGTGAATCTTATAAGATGTTAATTTGCGGACAAATTTGTTGACATCTATTATCGTCTCAAAGAGATTGAAATGATTAGATGGCACAAAATTCAGTCCCTTAGATAGCAATTTCTCCTGTTCTCCAGTAAGATTTACAGACAAATTAATAACATTTTTGTTTATACGTATTTCATGTTCTTCACGGTTCTTTTGTTTGGTTGTATTTCTAAAGAATATCAATCAGTGGGTGAGATAAGAAACTGGTAAACATAGAATTCTTTCTGTTACAATTGCAAAATGGGAGCCTTATAAAATTATACTGTATTAAAATAATATTGTGGCTGCAGTCTTAATGGCCAGAATTACCTTAAAAACTCCTTCCAGAAGGCTCCTCTGGCTGCCACCATGGCTGCTATGTTCGTTTATCTTCAGCTGATGGTTTAGCCAATTACATGGCTATTGAGTGTGCCATTGCCTTCAATTGAGGTGCACTTCTAAATCACAATGTCTGCCCGGTCACCCCTAGAAGACCTCCCAACACATACAGAATATAGATGCAAGAAAATGTCTGCATGGGCAATCCAGGCAGACAGCAGAAGTCATGATTGTGCAACTACGCAGGGAAAAGAGCCATCAGCAGCCTTCTCATGGGGCATGGGTGTTTGCAAATTTTTTTCTAGAGGGGCAAAAAAAATCAAATGTGCCCAGTCAATATATATATATTTGCAGTGTATTTCCAGTGTATTTATTGCCTGGCACACACAGGAGGAGGGGCTCGACCTCATGCAAAACGTTCTGCCTTGCAGAAAGCTCACTCCTCACCACTGTACAATGCATGTAGGGAATCTGGAGTCCAGAACTGCAGTGGCACAATACTGAGAGTAAAACAGATAATTATAAATTCTAGAATGCTATGTAGCTCCCGGAATACTGGGCTTTTCCTCTAAAACAGAGCTACATTCAGGGGGATTAAAATAGGAAAAAAACAAAAAAAATGGATATTCAATTGTCTTTTTTCCCGCTTTAGTTTGTACTCCAAGTGGGGAGCTAAATTTGCCCTCCCCATCCCCCTTTGGACACCAATGCTCAGGTGCTGTGTATCTCGCTTCAAAAATGCTGAATATTTGCTGCAAATTTTGCATTTATTTTCTGTGAGCAAATGTTTCCCTTCTATTTGCTTGATGTGGCTGTAAATACTTGATTAGTAAAACAAATTAATAGACATTAATATAAGTCTATGAGAATGGACTTTTTGAATGTAATATTCTGATATTGCGTTTGAATATTTGAATACTACATTTGATACCTATGTGTCAGCTTTGAATATTCAAATGTTAACATTTGTTATACTGAAACATCTAAATAGTAGAACATTGTCAAGTGGAATATTTGTTCTTCCATTCAGATGTCAAAAGAAATAGGCATTTTCCATTTTTTTGTATAAAACCAGATAATGTGTAGTGGCAGCTGTAAAAATAATCTATGAAAAAGATTTTTTAATGACATTTTCTCTGTGTATAGTGTACACACATTGTATGCATCATGGAGTTTGTTTGAAGTCTATATAGAGTAGTTCAGTGATTTTTAACCTTTTTTTTGCCGTGGCACACTTTTTTACATTAAAAAATCCTGTGGCACACCACCATCCCAAAATTTAAAAAGAAATCACACATTGTAGCCTAATACAGCATATATATACACATACACCCACAAACAAACATACTGTATGTATTGTGCTGTTATGCCATGCCTCCTACAAACTACCCCTGCACTGGGAGTAAAAAACAAGCAAAGTTTAAAAAATATGTCACACTGTTGTCAGTCTGCCGTGGCACACCTGAGGATCTCTCACGGCACACTAGTGTGCCACGGCACACTGGTTGAAAAACACTGGAGTAGTTAATGTTACATATTGTTAAAGGGATATGAAATCCCACATTTTCATGATTCAGCTACAGCATGTAATCAAACAACTTTCTAATTTACTTCTATTATCAATTTTTCTTTGTTCTTTTGATATCTTTTGTTGAAAGCAGAGCAGTATGCTTAGGAGCCATCCCACTAGAGCACTATATGTCAGCAATTTTGCAAGAATGTTATGCATTTGCAAGAGCACTGGATGCCGCAGTATGTCCTGCCATGTAGTGCCTTAGATGCCTACCTAGATATCTCTTCAACAACAAATACCATGGGAATAAAGCAAATTTGGTATTAGAACAAAATTGGAAACCTTTTTAAAACGATATGTCTGAATCACAAACGGGTTTTATATCTCTTTAAGCCTTTTTTTTTTTTAAATTGGCGGCTGACATATTTTGTTTTATATTTTATTTGTTTTATGTTTTATGTTTTTTTTTTTAAAGAGCCTTTCCAATAATTATAAAGCTTAAAAGGACAGTAAACACTTTTTACATATAAAATACTTAAAGGGACAGTATAGTGAAAATTAAACTTTTATGATTCAGATAGGGCATGTAATTCTAAACAACTTTCCAATTTACTTTTAGCATCAAATTTGCTTTGTTATCTTGGTATTCTTTGTTGAAAGCTAATCCTAGGTATGCTTATATGATCATTTCTAGCCCTTGAAGGCCGCCCCTTATCTCAATGCATTTGACAGTTTTTCACAGTTAAACACCACTAGTTCATGTGTTCCATATAGATAACATTGTGCTATGCCCGTGGAGTTACCTAGGAGTCAGCACTGATTGGCTAAAATGCAAGTCTGACAAAAGAACTGAAATAAGAGGGCAGTCTGCAGAGTCTTAGATACAAGGTAATCACAGAGGTAAAAAGTATTTTAATATAACTGTTGAATATGCAAAATTGGGGTAATGGGTAATAAAGAGATTATCTATCTTTTTGAACAATAACATTTCTGGAGACGACTGTCCCTTTTTACTATACATAGTAAAACAACTTTATTATTTATACTTTCATTATTTATTGTGCCCTCTTTTCCTGTAATGTAAGTCTGAAAATAAGTCCTGAAACAGCCCCTGGTATACTTCACAAACCCAAACCCTGCAATATCTAATTAACTTTTTTTTTTTTTTTTTTTTAAATCCAGAAACAGAAAGGGTAGGAAAAATAATAGTGATTCTTACTAGTAAATTGTTGGGGACCTACTGGGTATGTTATGCTATACATAGGCTGACCATATTGCCGCTTTAAAAAGGGACACATATGAAAAATACATATGTCAGGGTTCTTACAACAGAACATTATTCAAAGCATTTCTTTAAACAGCCCTGACATATGTATTTTTCATATGTGTCCCTTTTTAAAGCGGCAATATGGTCAGCCTAGCTATACATATATTATTTTATATTTAATTTGAAGACATTGAGCCCAGAGAAAGAAATCCCATAGTCTACTAGTAGTTTAATACAACACATAAATGATTCATACCCAAATGGTCTCACATGCCACTGTAAAACTAAAGAATAGGTGTGGAAAAAATATCATTATAGTTTGCCAGTGACGCAGTGGTAAAAAAGTTACTAGTCAGGCAACAAAAAGTTACTATTCCAGTGTTAAATATGTGAAAAAGACAGCGCATGAGCTCATTTATATTTGTCCTTAATTGGCTACAGCAAAGGAGATATAAAAAACAGTCAAGAGACAATGCTTTGAAACATTTATTTTGTGCACCTATCTTTTTTACAATGTAATGATTCATTTTTCACGCATAAAGAATTAAAAGAAAAATGGCTGTCCCTTTAAATACTGATGCCACACCCATAACCACTTCCTCTTAGTAACCCACCCTCAACATTTGTGCTAGTTTGGTATTTATTATGGCTATGGTGATGCATAGCTAAGGATTGTTAAATGACCACTTAATACATTAGAGTTAAATGATAAATAAACAATACTTTTGAATTTGAAATAAACAGTAGAATATTTTCTAGCAAAATTCATAGTTAATCCAACTTTCCCTTCCCCTGTATCACGTGACAGCCATCAGCCAATCACAAAATGCATATACGTACATATTGTGCACTTTTGCACATGCTCAGTATGAGCCGGAGCCTCAGAAAGTGTAACATAAAAAATAATGTGTACATTTTGACAATGAAAGTATATTGGAAAGTGTTTAAAATTGCATGCATTATCTGAAGAAAGAAACTTTAATTTTGACTTTAGTGGCCCTTTAAGGAGATTCTATGCTACAATTAGCACAACTAGCACGTAACATTTAGAAAGCAAAAAGTGCTTTCGGAAATAAGCAGTAGGAATATCACATTTTTCTTCTTGTTTGGGTCTAAATATCTAAATTAGAAGAGACAACAATATATGAAACTAATATTTGGTATTTTTATAGTGTGAAGATATATTTTATTTATTGGATAATTATTTATCTGATAATTATTTATCATTTTGTTTTCACATGTAATTTCCATTTAAGTCTACTGGAATAATGAGTCTTTCTGTGCAGTTTTTTTTTTTTTTTAAATTAAACTGCAAGAAAAACTTGCTGAGACTGAATTGTTTACTGGTATTTTATTGAGCAGTCTGATGTAGGTAAACATTATGGCGACGCGGCGAAGACGAATGTGAAATGTTTACAATGTCAAGTGTCAGAAGTTATAAAAGATTTTTAATGGTAGTAGTTCTATTCACTGCTCACTGAAAAACATACAGAATAAATATTTATAACCTATAGCACTTTTTGAATAATCCTTATATAAACATATATAAAGTATACGTATTCTGCTGCAGAAATTCAATCACAGTTTTATAAATATTTAAAACCTATTTTTAACTTAACATTATTTGAATAATCTATATACGCTTGTGTATGTCTATATGTGTGTGTATATATGTGTATATTTACTGTATGTGTGTGTATGTTTGTGTGTATTTGTATATGTATAAATAAATCAATAGATAGATGATAGACAGACAGATAGATCAGATAGATAGATTATAGATAGATAGATAGATAGATAGATAGATAGATGATAGATAGACAGATAGGTAGATCAGATAGATAGATAGATAGATAGATAGATAGATAGATAGATAGATAGATAGATAGATAGATAGATAGATAGATCGATCAGATAGATAGATAGATAGATAGATAGATAGATAGATAGATAGATAGATAGATAGATAGATAGATAGATAGGTAGATAGATTGATAAATAGATAGGTAGATAGATAGATAGATCACATAGATAGATCAGATAGATAATGGATAGATAGATAGATAGATAGATAGATAGATAGATAGATAGATAGATAGATAGATAGATAGATAGATAGCATTAGAGTCTCAGCTAGAGTTGTCACAGGCCCGGTCTGGGCATAGGACATACAAGACAAATGCCCGTGGGCTGGGTTCTTATGTGGGCCTTGCTGCTATATACCACTGTTTCTCAACCACAGTCCTCAAGTACCCCTAACAGGCCAGGTTTTCATTATAGCTGAACCAGTGCACAGGTGAAGTAATCAGCTGATAGGTGAGAGCAGGTTAGTAACCATGGTTACTGATCAGCTGATTACTTCACTGTGCATTGGTTCAGCTATAATAAAAACCTGGCCTGTTGGGGGTACTTGAGGACCACGGTTGAGAGACCCTGCTATTTACCACCCTCTCAGTATGGGTAACAATATGGACACTGTTAAAATCTGTCTATTTTGTAAAGTAGAGAGTACATTGCTGGAGAACAAGAGATCTGGTATATTATGGCTAACTAGCTGACAGAGGTCTAACTGATGTGAGCTGCTACATCTTTTAATGCCTGGTACTATTTTTGGTCCCAGTCCAGTCCTGGGTTGCCAGGTGTCCAGTATTAGGCTGTCCCAGTAAAATCTTTACAAAAAATATGGGACACTTAAAGGGACATGCCACCCACATTTTTTCTTTTATGATTTAGAAAGAGAATGCAATTTAAAACATCTTTCTAATTTACTTATATTATCTAATTTGTTTTATTCTCTTGATATTCTTTGATGAAAAGCATATCTAGATATGCTCACGAACTTCTGATTGGTTGCTGCACATGGAAGCATCGTGTGATTGGCTCACCATGTGCATTGCTTTTTTTCAACTAAGGATATTTAAAAAATGAAGCAAAATAAATAATGGAAGTAAATTGTAATGTTGTTTAAATTTCTATTCTCTATCTGAATCATAAAAAAAAGATTTTGGGTTTAGTGGCCCTTTAAATGTCAAGTTTAGCTAAATGTAAAATTATATATTTGTGTATTACTGGCAGCCAAGAGATAAAATGACTGTTCAGTTGTGAAAAATATACAAGGTGGGTTTAAGTATGGGGACTAAAGCAGAGGTGTTTGGGAAAGGCATTGTGTGATCCTACCTACCACCCAGTCCCCAACAGATTGCCCAGTATTTTTGTGGAGGAGATGGTGCAACCTTAGTCCCAAGATCCAGCTATACACAATAATGCTGCTCTTTCATATAAATGATAGACCGTTTTTGAGTACCATGTTCCTTTATATTTGCAAAATAAAGGTATTGTCCAGCACAGGTATCACATATATCACAGGTATCACATACATGTAGGTATAAGGCTGCTACAGGGTCCAGCATCAAACCCCCAATCCAAAATCCAGAAAGCAAATGAAGCAGGAGCACTCTACAAAACTAGATTAAAAGCAAAGTGAAGAGTTAGTTACAGGATTTTGCCAAATGGTAATAGGCCCAGGATGAAATCAATGTCTCCTCCTACCTGGTTCTCTAACCCACAGCCACACAATGCGTCTCCAACCAAACACACTGTGAAACAAATAAGGGTGACACAGGCCTTTTTTAATTTCCCTAGACACATACAAAAGATTGTAATGGACTGCACTCTCATACCGGACTGAGTACAATACACCCTTCAAAATGCACAGTCCAGTGTGCCCAACAGCACCCAAAGACAGCTGCACAGTTTTCAGGGACTCAGGCAGTTAACCCCAGGCAAACCTGGGTGCAAAGCCCATAGGGAAAATTACGAAACAAAATTATTAACACAACACATAGAAAGTCTTGCACTTTCTTGCAAGCACACAACAAGATTAACAGCAAAATGGAATAATTAATTACAGCATTTGGCTAAATGGTGAAAGGCCCAGGACCACGTCAAGGTCTGTTCCTCTCTGGGTCCCTAACCTACAGCCACACATAATGCATGGGTTCAACAAAACACCCTGAGGTACAAACAAGGGTGACACAGGCCCTTTTTAGTTTTCGGTTTTGAGAGTTCAGTACATTTCCGTGTTTTGTATGCGTGTTTACAAAACAATAGTTTTTTTTCTTCATTTTTTAAAATAAATACTAACTTCATTATAAGCGCCCATATGCCAGTGAATGAAATAAGCACATGTGAATGGGCGCTGTGTGCATATTTTCCTCTTGGAGTCTGAGTAATGAGTGTTTGAATTTCTACCTTCACTGACCATAAGTGAACCAAGAAGAAAGACTATTCCTGGAGTTCCTTTCCATATGCCTTTGTTAATTAACAGACATACTAGAGTGTGTAGCACGGTGCAGTGAGATTTTTTTTTTTTTCTAAATGGAAAAGAAGATTTGTTTTTAAAGATGCTACTGATTTATTTTATTACACTGTATTTATAATCCAGTAGCAGAAAAAAAAATCTTTTATTGTCCTTTTAAGTTTTTTTTTTTCTCTTTTCTTCAAAGGTTACAATATTAAATACACCTAAACTTCTTATTATTCCTACATCTTGAATCATATTTTGTGCATGTTGTTGTAAGACAAAATGTATGAAAAAAAATCCTAATAACTTTTAGGACATATGTAGATTATTTTCATTGTGAATAAAGTATTGAAGTAAAATCACAGTACATAGAATGTTAATGAGTTTAGCTTTAATGAAGAGTAAAAACAAAATAAAACTTTCTTCATTCAGCTAAAACATGCCAACTACAAATGTTCTTCTATTATCAAATTTGCTTTGTTTTCTTGGTATCCTTTGTTGAAAAGAATACTTATGTAGGCTCAGGAACAGCAACAAACTACTAACAGGCTGATGGAATCTACTTGGTGATTGGTTGCTGCCCTTTATGTCTCTTGTCATTGACTCATTTGATGTGCTCAGCTAGCCCCCAGTAGCACTGTGCTGTTCCTAAGGCTACCTCATTCCACCTAACATTTGTGGATAGGTATTAGGGACTCAGGAGGTTGAGCAGGACCATCACCGTTTTTTAAATATGGTCATGTCAGAATGGGGAGTAGGCATGTGTGGATAGTGGATGGGATTGTGGGCGTGTCTGGGAAGTTAAAAGTATGGTCGATTTATCCAGCAATGCAAAATGCATTAAAATGATTTTGTCAATGTTTTTTAAAAGTTTTTATTTGTGCCATGTGCATGTGTGGGCACTATGGGCACTAATTGGTAGTTGTGCTCAGGACACCTGTTAGCGCTGAGATATTGGTGTGAAAAAATGGATTTTGTTCTAAATATAAATGTAATATTCCTAAGCGTGTGAATAGTTAATAATATGCAAGTGCATTCGCTTTGTTACAAATTCATATTCGTAATAAAATACAGATATTTGTTTTGTTTTCACAAAGCGAATATCCACACGAATGCGCAAGCTAATTTAAAGAAAACAAATATATACTAACAAAATTCATTAGTTTACATTAATTTCCTTTAAATTAGCTTTAAAAGGTAAAATGCCTATAGCGCCCTGGGGAGCCACGCTAATCCAGACCCTGCTTCACAGAGCCCAGGGCTGCGCTAATTGGAGGTTTAGCATGGAGAATCCGAGAGCTAAAGAAGATGGTCCTCTAGGGCAGATTTAGGGAACCACCTCACTAAGCCTGATATTAGTATAAGTATATTAATATAACAGTGTTGATTATGTAAAACTGGGGAATGGTAAATAAAGGGATGATCTGTATTTGTAAACAATAACATTTTTGGTGTTTACTGTCACTTTAAAAGACATAAAGAATAGACTTGTGCGCAGCGAAAAAATTCATTTTGGTTAGTTTCTGATCGATTCGGATATTTTAGAATTTCGTTTTTGGATCGATTCGAATTCGGATACATTCAAATGCATTCTTTTTGGATTCGTTTGGATTCATTCTGATTCAAATAAATTCGGATGTATTCGGAAGTATTCGGTTCGGATTCGATTGGTAAATTTGGAAGTTCGGTATGTGTTAGGTGGGATATGCTGTGTATTAGACTAGTATTACTGTAATATTAGGTTAACCCATAGCAGAGTGATATAACCTAATATACAGTACAATACTAGTGCAATTGTGATTAGTCCATGGCCATCCGAATGTTACGAATAAATCCAAACTAATTCAGATTTATTCGTTAGATTCGGTGCTACGGTAATTCGGAAATTCAAATCGATCCGAATCTCCAAATTTAAATTCGGAACAAAACAAAACGCACATGTCTAATAAAGAAAATCATATGAAGGAAAACAGAAATCTAAATCTTCAGGGTTGCTTTAATATACTATATGCTTTGTAGATTTATTTATTTTTCTCTTGTTTGAGCTTAAATTTATGTTTAACCTTGGGAAAACTATTCTACAATAAAAGTATCCAGTGCTACAATAACATGAATTTCCTTAGAGGCTTAGATACAACATAATCACAGAGGTAAAACATATATTATTATAACCGTGTTGGTTATGCAAAACTGGGGAATAGATAATAAAGGGTTTATCTATATTTTAAACAATAACAATTCTGGAGTATACTGTCCCTAAACAAAAAATATTCACTGCTGGTCAAGTCTAGTAAATAACTATGGGGTGGGCACCAGAGAGATAAGTGCTTAGAGAACATATAAATAAATAATTGCCTAAATTTATTAAAACTCGTTCATAAAAATAATATCTCACTGAAAAAACTTTCCACAACATTGCAACCAAACAACTACAGAATTTGTACTTAATCCTGTAACCATCATCTCCTTCATGCATAGAACAAGTTGCAGTGCCAAGAATACCGGAATCCCAAAAGTGTCCTTAAAGGGACATTCCAGTCAACATTGAAATGCACATAGATAAATTACATCTTTGAATAGACACATGTTTACAATATACAGGTATTGGCAAAATTGCTTCTAGTAAAAATTATCACTGTTTTTTTTAGTGTTAACATTTTTCTCTGCACATGCATGTGAAGCATAGCTAGATATTCTCGGTGCACCAGCATTTTAAATACTGCAGCTGCTCAGAGTGCCAGTGGGTCTTGTATGATGAAAGCCATTAACAAATTGAGTCATTACCAGATGGAACAAGCATCTTAGGGTCTCTGAGAAAGTGTTGTGTTTAAAATGCTGGTGCACGGTGCATACTTAAATACACTTTTGAAACAGCTATAGCTTTTATTAGAAGCATTTTTGCAAATACATATTGTATATTACAAAAATACTTCTATTCAAGCAAATTAATAGACAACAATAAAACCTCTAAAACAGTCCACTTTATCATATGCATAAAAGAAAACCTAAAAAAAAAACAGTTAAAGAAAAATTAAATCAAAATAAAAACAAGACAACCTCGTTAGCTTTAAAAGAGCGAAAATGAATGGTGATTGGTGATATTCCACATTGGCAATCATGTCTTTGTGAATTCTGTGTGCAAAAAAAACAATCACCTGACTGCAATTCCCACAACGAGACCATCCTTTGTGCCTGAAATTATTACTCTAATACTCTAATGAGAATATGTTACGCTTAGGGACATTTGGTTGCAATTATTGCTAGCAGTTCTCATTGGCTGTCTGAGATATCACGTATTGAAGCACTTAAAGGGACATGAAACACAATATTTTTCTTTCATGATTCTGATAGAACATATATTTTTAAACAGCTTTCCAATTTACTTCTATTGTCAATATTGATTCATTCTCTTGGTATCCTTTGTTAAAGGAGTAACAGTGCATTACTGGGACCTGGCTGAACACATCAGTAAGTCGAAAACTAGAGGCAGATATTAAGAGAATTAAGCAAATTAGATAAAAGAAGTACAATAAAAATGTTGTTTAGAAAATTTGGGTTTTATGCCCCTTTAACACAACGTTTGTTAATGCCAGGAATGCCCACTACTAAAACACTATATAATATAGGTAAAACAAGCCTCAATGAACTTGATATCACCTAAACAACAAGGCACCTTGGCAATCTGAGTGTCCATTTATCGAGCCCAACAATAAGGTATATATTTTGACCCAGATTGCTATTCAGTATTCACTTCACCAGTTTGCTTTGAGTAATTAATACATTTTTGTCACAATGACTGTTTACATGACTCATGAAATACGATGAGTAAGAAAAACTGTACTTTGATGATATTTGTGGTTATGAATTTATTGCTTGCAAGAGGCTTAAATAGATATTAAACACTAAATAAATCATTGCTTGACAGTGGTATTTAAAGCAAAGATTAGCCTGAAAATGATTTGTACATGTAGTTTTAAAAATTATATTAGTTGTTTAGATATTGAAAAAATAAGGGCAACATTCAAATAACCATAAAGCAGTAGGAGCCGCCATATTGTTAATTAGGTTACCTTATCTGCTGAGGCCTATTAGGAATGGTTATAAATGGCTTACTAGAGTGTGCAACCAATGACTGTGTGGAATATAGCTATGTCTGCACTTCCATGTTTAGCATCAATGGGAAAGTCCACAATATTCAGAATTAAATTACAGGAAAGGAGAAAAAAATAAAATAATGAAAGTATATTACAAAGTTGTTTTGCTACATGTAATAAAACAATTGATATTAATATCTGGAGGTGTTTAATGTCCCTTTAAAGCTATGCCATCTTTCAAAAAAATAATGGCTTAATCCCATGCATTTGTCTTGTGCTCTTGTTTTTTAAAGGGATATGTTACTCATATGCTAAACCACTTAAAAGTGATTCAACATAGCTGCAAAAAGCTGACTAGAAAATATCACATAAACATCTCTATATACAAATGGAAAATATTTTACCTCAAATGTTCCTCAGTAGCCACATCATATTGTGAAGAAACT
This sequence comes from Bombina bombina, assembly GCF_027579735.1. Lineage (NCBI taxonomy): Eukaryota > Metazoa > Chordata > Amphibia > Anura > Bombinatoridae > Bombina > Bombina bombina. Next base: position 154,240,166 of record NC_069503.1, read on the forward strand.
TTAATTAACAAATCAGAATTCTTATCCCGGGATAAGCAAGGTAGTGTACATCAGGTATGTGCAGTCACAGTAACTTTATTTGCCTCCTCAGCTAAGCTCAACCGTTTTCTTTCATGACTCGGATAGAACATATAGTTTTAAACAACTTTTCAATTTACCTTTATTATCAAATTAGCTTAGTTCTCTTGGTATTCTTTGTTAAATGTGCATCACTGCATTAATGGGAGCTAGCTGAACACATCAGGTGAGCCAATAATAAGTGGAATATATGTGCAGCTACCAACCAGCAGCTTGCTCCCAGTAGTGCATTGCTGCTCTTGAGCCTACCTGTGTATGCTTTTCAATAAAGGATACAGGAGAACAAAGCAAATTAGATAACAGAAGTAAATTGCAAAGTTGTGTAAAATCTCATGTTCTATCTGAATCATGAAAGAGAAAGTTTGGCTTTCATGCCCCTTTAATAAAACATTTTTAAGAGATTATGGCGAAATCTCATGAGATCATGGTGAAATCCCATGAGATCACAGTAAAGCACTGATGCTGATTAGCTGTATTTTTCCCCATGCAGTAAAAATAAGTAACTGAATGATAATAGCTCACAGACCACCTTACTCTTGTGAGTTGTTCTTAGTTTAACCCTTTGAGTGCTAAGCACTTTCCCACCTGTAGCTGCTTAGATGCCTGAGATACAGGCTTCTAAGCAGCATGCCCCCTGCTCCTATATTTAACATTGTTAATGTTAAATAAAGTTGCGCAGTGACGTCATCATGTCATTGAGCGTGACGTCACCGTGCGTAACGTGAAGCCCCGGCGATGCCTGTCATTATGCAGGCCCGATCGCCGGGGTAGGAGCCGGTGGGAGCCCCCAGATCTCCCTCAAAGTGGGAGAGTGCTAGTGACGGCTCTGAGCCGTCATTAGCACCTGACTGAGACAATTTGTGATGGCTTAGAGCCGTCATTAGCACTCAAGGGGTTAAATATAGAAAAACCCAGTCATACATCATTATACTTTTTTCTTTCTCGCAGTTGCATCAAGGATAAATGATAATGTATATTTAGTAACATGTTTGTAGGGCATGAGGACTATACTCACTAAAGTAAAAGGTTTATCACCTGTAACAAAAAATTTCCATTTTGTGTAACTCTATAGAACTCTTAGGGCAAGATTACAAGTCATGCGGCATATCAATTGCTAAAACACTGCGCGCGTTATGGTTTTTTCACATTTATTTTGCGCACTTGTTAAGCCGCATAATGCTTATCAGCCAAATCGGGTGCGCGTTCACGTATTCCCCATAGAAGTCAATTGAGAAGGCAAATAGAAAAAAAAACACAAAAACCCTAATATGTTGCACAAAGACCATGACAGATTCTCCTCAAAAGTGTACATGAAATTGCGATAATTTCAGATTGTGAAATTTTTCGCAACGCAATATGTTCTATTTATTTATACATACATATTTCTCTATATAGGTGATGATTTTTGGACGGCTATATCTATTTATAGCGAGATATGTATATGAATATATATGTCAAAATATCTCAAGATCCATATGCGAATATCTCTTTTAAAATTCGCCTGAGATGTTGTTTAATGTGCATAAGATTGTAATGGGAAATCTTTTCATCTCCATAGTTAAGCATATCTGTATACATATAAATACATGTTTCTCTATGTATGTGTATGTATGTCAATGTAAAATACCTGCGTGTGCTTTTTTTCTAACACTCAAGATCTCCTATCTTTGATCCCTTATAACTTTTGTCTGCAATATATTTTTTAAATAATGTTTATTAGACAGTGTTAATATGAGTGTAAGTGTACTTTGTAATGTATTTTAGAAGTGTTTCGTGAAACTTTTATGTTGGGCAAAACTGTTAACTACAGCTCTTTGAGCGCGGAAAGAATTGTTGCGTAAAAGGTGAATGCGCGCGCACAATTGCGATTTTTCAAAACTTGTAATAGCTGCAAAACGGAAATTGATTGTGAAAAGACCATATCGCGAGCAAAAAAGTCATAATGCGGGACTTGTAATCTTGCCTTTAGGGAGTTATTGAAGGTACATTTTAATCTAAAAATTCTATAAATCGTTGCAGCATGTAATTTTTTTGCATGATCCTAGTTAACTATTTAATTAAGCACTTGAATTAAGTTAAACACGCAGGTAAAGTTATGCATGGGAATCTCAGGCATTGCAGGTACGGAGCAGGACTCAGCTAGTGATTGGGGCTACATACAGTACAACTGCTTTTCTTCATTTGCTCATAGATAGGGATGGTCAAATGTTTTGCAACATTTGAAAAATGAAATTAATTTTAACAAATTAGTTCTTTTTGAATTTCGAATGTTTGTACAACATTCTAATATTCATGTCATGTAATAGTATTTCTAATGCTATCTTTAAATGTAATATTAGACTTAAACTTTTCTAATAATTCGATTCAAATTATGCAATATTCAAATTCAACAAATTTGAATCTATATATTTTTTATAGTATTTATAATGCTCTCTTTAAATGTAATATTCGAATTATGCAATATTTGAAATAGAAACAATTCTATTATGTATCAATTTACTAAATTCCCTACCACATGAATTTTTGAACTTCTGAATAGTATTTGTTAAATCGAATGTTACATTCAAAATTTCAAATGTGGATATTCAATCTAATTATCAATTATTTTAAAATAAAAAGTAACATTTGAAAACCGGAAATAACATTCAATTACCGAATGTTATGGATTTTCCTTCTTATCACCATTCGATTGTCCAAACTAATTGTACTTTCAGCAGATTCGCCCATCCCTATTGATGTTGTGCTTGGGAGTTGCATTCATTGTGCTGCCAAGTGAAATTTATGCTTAATCAGTGGAGCATAAAAATGTAAGTGCAGGTGCAGTATAAAGTACAAATATCATTTGTACAAATTTATAGCACTTCTAACTTTTTACATTTATTGGTTCAAATAAAAAGTAGTTTAATTTATTGTTATTTTTTATTATTTTTTTGTCACATAATAATTTTGTAGGTGATGTACTCTGTGCTAGCACAAACAAACAAAAAATTATTCTCCTAACCAACACCCCCACACAGACTAAAAACTCCTAGGCCTCTAGTTATCAATGTCTGTCGGACCTGATCCGACAGTGCGGATCAGGTCCGACAGTGCGGATCAGGTCCGACAGACATCGCTGAATACAGCGAGCAATACGCTTGCCGTATTCAGTATTGCACCAGCAGCTCAAAAGAGCTGCTGGTGCAACGCCGCCCCCTGCAGACTCGCGGCCAATAGGCCGCCAGAAGGGAGGTGTCAATCAACCCGATCGTACTCGATCGGGTTGATTTCCGGCGATGTCTGTCCGCCTGCTCAGAGCAGGCGGACAGGTTATGGAGCAGCGGTCTTTGTGACCGCTGCTTCATAACTGCTGTTTTTGGCGAGCCTGCTGGCTCGCCAGAAACACGGGGCATCAAGCTCCATTCGGAGCTTGATACATATTCCCCCTAAACTCCATTGCAATTACCCCCACCGTACATAACACCTTACTTAACATGGAAAAATTCCACTCTGCAATTAACCTTCAAACCACTAGCTTAAAAAATGGGGCCCTAAACCTTAACCAACAAATTACCCCGGTTATTAACCCCACTGCTATTAACCCCTAACCACCATAACCTCAAGTGTAAAATATCTCCACTAATAATCCCCTACCTCAGAGCTTTCCAAACTTTTCATGTTGGTGACACACTTTTTAGACCTACATCATTTTGCTACACAGTAGTTCAGTTGTACTAGCAAGTAACAGTATGTATGTGCAAGAATTAAAAAAAAGTTTAATATCACCAAAAGCTACTTACTATTTTAATGGGTTGTATGAGGTTGATGGGATGAAAACAGTTTTTGAATATTTGGTTTAATATTAGATAAAGACACTCACATTTCATCATCAAGCATTTTTAAGCTTCCACTTCCTATCCATATATCAAGAGCAGGAGATGCAATGCATTACTGGGACCTAGCTGCAAAAAACAAAACACTTTGACTTCTGACTTCAGTTCAGCGTTTAAGCTGCTACCCTCTGCGAGTCCTACTGACTACTGCCCGCGCTGCAAACACACTGCTGTCACACTCACTGACTACACGTGCAGTTAGGAGCCGATTGAGGAGACTACATGTGCAGTCAGTAGTCAATATGGGAATAGTTTCAGTTCCCACTGAGTTGCACCAATAGGTTAAGATGATCTGTGACCCACTAGGTATCAATCACGAGTCAACCACATGATATGCATAGCAGACAGGTGGAAAGTCGGAAACCAAAAAAAAATGTAATACAAATTTTAAATTAAAAAAACTTTGTACTAAAGCTGGGACACACCTACACACTGCTGCTGACACACTAATGTGTCACGACACACAGTTTGGAAAGCACTGCCCTACCTCTTATAACTCAGACAAAAAAAATATTCGCCCTCACTTATAACCCCTCCCAGTGTTCCCTCTAAGGCCAAATTTGAGTGGCCCAGCAGTGAAGCAGTTAATTAGGGAACCATACCTTGTGTGCTGCATTGTGTAGTGTTTGCTAACTGCAGGGTGTGGTTTCTTAATTAACTGTTTCCCTGCTGGGACACTCACAAAATGAATCCTTAACAGGCCAGATTTTCAGGATTACCTTGGGTTAGTGCAGGCTATAACCATGTTTACTAATCAGCTGATTATTTCACTTGTGCTCTAGTTCAGATAGCCTCAAAATCAGGTCTGATAGGGAGGCCTGACGACAGGTTTGAAAACCAGTGCCTTAGAGGGAACACTGACCCCTATCTTTTTCTGTTGCCATGTGAGCATACTGCAGTAGGTCCAGAAGTGTGTCCTTGTCTTGAGCACTATATGGCAGTAGTGTTTCCAACTGAAGAGCCAGAAAAAGAAGTACATTAGATAATAGATTTTATTTTTTTGTATAGTATATATCAGTCATGGATGTTTCAATTTTGTCTTCCACGCCCCTTCAAACATTCCCTGAAAACCAACATATTTAGAGAAGTATACCACAAATCCTCTTAAAATAACACGAGTATACCCCTCTACCTCATTATAATCTCCAACTTATTCTCCACATGTTTATACCACCATCAGCCAAGCAACCCCTCACCTCTTGTCCCTCAGCCAATTAATCACTTAGATGGCAGGTTCCCATGGGAACCATCTCTCATCTTCTATCAGTATGTCAGACTGTTTGAGCTTTGTGTACCCATTTATAGCTCTGTATAATACTTTGGTGCTTTATAAATAACATTTAATAAAAATAATTATTAGAATTATGAACACATTATAAAGAAAACAACTATAGCCTCATATTGTTGTAGCAGGTATATATATATATACAGTATATATATATATATATATATATATACATATATATATATATATATATATATATATATATATATATATATATATATATATATATGTAAGGTCAATTTATAAGATCTGGATCAGGTTTTAGCGTACAGTAATTCTAAACCATCTATTAATTGTTTCTCTTTTTTAACTGCTGTTCCATATTTGTTTTTTTAATATTTATTTCAGTTTATTTAGGGCTAGAACAAGTGGCACACTAACATTAGCTTGTACGATATTGAAATATCGCACCTGCACTAACTAAATTTGCGCTTGTCTGGTTAGTGCGACTGAAGACTTGTCGTAAACGGTTAGGGCAAAATAAAAGTTTGCCCTAAACACAACATAAACACATTTAAAAAGAAAATGTACAATTCTATATACATTAGCTAATAAAAATGTTACATATCAATATAGAAAAAAAGTTAAAAGGGCTCAAAGGTATATATTATATGACAAGGTGCATGTTTGTATGTATAAACAGTATAATATATATATATATATATATATATATATATATATATAAAGCAGCTATATAGATGGAGGGCACTCACAGGACTTTATATAATAAGTATTCTTTATTCATACTATCAATTTCACATATTAAAGAATGTCGACGTTTCGGCCTATCAAGAGGCCTTCTTCAAGACAATTCATAATCTTCAATAGTGCGTACCGCACCGTCAAACGAACTCCCAACATTGCTGGGAATTCGTTTGACAGTGCAGTACGCACTATTGAAGATTATGAATTGTCTTGAAGAAGGCCTCTGGATAGGCCGAAACGTCGACATTCTTTAATATGTGAAATTGATAGTATGAATAAAGAATACTTATTATATAAAGTCCTGTGAGTGCCCTCCATCTATATAGCTGCTTTACATTTCTAATTGAGGATAGCACCCAGGCACTGACAACACAGGTGTGAAAGGAGTGCTAGGCCACCGGCTACAGAGTATATATATATATATATATATATATATATATATATATATATATATATATTCTATAATAAATAATCCCAGCCAATGAGACTTAGAAAACAAATACATTTATTACTGTAATGTTTTCAAGGCAATGTATCTTCGTACAGTCTCAGGAGAGATAAAAAGACTCGCCTGCTCACATCCACACAAACCCCATCCACCAAACACATCCGCACCACACACAGAATGAATAACCTATATGCAAAAAAGAAAAAACAATCATATGAAAAAGAAAAATCAGATAGAAAAATATGATTCCCACCCCTAGGCGTCCCCAGGGAGTGAGAAAGGACAGTATCACCTAAATCACTAAGTAGACAAAAAAAAAAAAAATAGTCTGGAATATTTGACCATCAATGTAACAAAAGTCCTCTGTAAAGTCCAGAAGAAAGAAGCAGGAATCAAATTATTTGTATCCAAGATAGATTATAAAGTTGCGATGTTATGTCAAGCAACTCTGTAAAGTCCAGACAAAAGAAGAAGCAAAAATCAAATAATTTGTATCCAAAATAAATAATAAAGCTGCGGTGTTGTGTCAAGCAACACTCTTCTCTGTATGTTTCCCCATATAAGGTACCCGGTTCTCCTCTGCAAACTAAATAGACTTGGCAGCAGTCCATATGATTTATAGAAATGTATATGCAGCAACCGGTCTCACCCCGGGATAACAGAAAGTTATGTATCAGTCCATATTTCTTAAGGACAAACTGAAGACTTCAAAAGAACTTAAAAAGTATAAGCTGTTTGCCACACTGTATAGTGAATCTCACATCATCTTAATTGCGTTAGATTGTTGCAAAAGTGGTGCTTGGTGAGGTATACCGCTAATCCAACTTCATACTCTCTATTGAACCTTCACTCACGGAATATTACTGAAAACCCAGCATATAAGATCCCCGTAGGTTATTGCTTATAGCCAATTTGATATTGCAAACATCAGTTACAACACTCCAAAAGGGCCGTTATTGCTCTTTCCAATGTAAGCAGACGCAAACAAACAGATGTGGTATTACCTTTTCAGCAGCCGCTGGTATAGTAAATATTACCGTGAGACTCGTCACCGGAGAAATCTTCAGTGTAGAAATGGACCGCATCCCATCTCGCTACTTTTTCTTTAAGCACGCTTCATTTGGATGGCAAACAGAGTGGCTTCAGCACAGGTTAGGTTAGGTGATAGCGTCCTTGCTGGTTCTGACGCGCGTTTCGGGGACTCCGCCCCTTTGTCAAGGAATATCCAGGTGCTGGTAAGGGTGTAACATTTAAACTAATGAGAGTACATATCTATTGGATAGCTCAAACACACCCTCCATACGTCACTCCATGTGCACTGCATTCATTCATACTGACATGGATACCGGATATGAATCAACCTCACGAATAGTACCGATAATGCTCGAATGTAAGAAAAGAAAAAAAGGAAGAAAAAAAGAAAACCAAAAAGTACACATATTACCCACATTATATCCTGTATCTCTCTGTAGCCATCGGGCACTATTGTGTGTATATGTAAATAAGAATTTGTGTCATGCAGGTCCCATATAAAATAAACCGGCTACTATAGGATACCTATACGTTTATATCTGAGGGGCATTCTTATCTATGTGTGCATGTCTTCTTAAAAGTCAAAACACAAAAAGAGAGAAAAAAAGAAAAAAAGAAAAAAGAAGAAAAGAAAAATCCTTAGCTTAATGAGAAGGCATACATCTCTACAATGCTGTAATAAAAAAAAAAAACAATAGTGTTAAAATAAAATTAAAATATAAAAAATATAAATCATGATCCAATGGTACATATAGGAGGTTACCCAGAAGCAATTCCCTCCTATCAATGTGATGCAACCTACGCTGTACTTTGCTGCGAATCACTAGATAGTTATAAACGAAATTAATAGTATAATCTATCTAAATAGACCTTATAAGACAATAGGCACTCATTCAATGTTTACTGCCTAATGCCAAATATAAGTATATTAGATCACACGTATAGTTAAACTATTGGAGAGAGAACCATTATTCAATATTTAATGAACAATATTATATCTCATAAGCACCAAGGTCATTGTATCTTTAGTCCACTAGTCCAAACAATGAACCTAGGTTCTACCATCTTCAAATATAGCGATTCAAAGAAGAAGAAAGAAGTTCTTCTCATCCTCGATCCATTCATCAAGACTATCTGTATATCCAAAATTTGTTTAACACATATGTCTTGTGCACAACCAACCGTGAGCAACATTTAAATAAAATTACCCCACGAGATGTCTCTATTGAGACCTTTCGGTACCATAGTGTCCAATTTTCTAATCCACAGGGCTTCCTTCCTAAAGAGTAATTTCTGTCTATCCCCACCCCTATGTAGGGGGGGTACCCCATCCACAATCTGATTGACTTTTGTTATGTGCAAACCTGGTAAAGTGATGTGCTACCGGTGCATCCTCATCATCTTTGCCTATTGCAGATTTGTGTTGGCGTATCCTATCCCTCACAATTTGGGTGGTCTCACCAACATAAGCCAAGCCACATAGGCTAAATCCAATATGACAAAGAAGGAAATAGAAATTCTAGGGGATATTCAATGTCACAAAGACTTGGTTTTGAAGCCGGCCGGCCTTGGTAATCATGAGTAAGGTTAAATATAAGGAGGAAGTTTTAAGACAATTGCAGGACCAGGAGAATTATTTCAAAGTGACAGTCGACCCTACATCACGCATTAAGAACAAGATATTTAAGCTAGTGGAGGAAGCTGTAGCCTCTGATATTATCACTAGTAAGCAAGCTAAATTTCTGATAAAGGACAATCCGATTACACCAGTCTTTTATGTATTACCGAAAATACATAAGAGACTGGTGGATCCGCCTGGCCATCCCATTGTGGCAGGTACCGAATCTATTTTTCAACCCATTGCTGTATTGTTGGATCAGTTGATTAGACCATTATTGGGCTATTTGGATTCATATCTACAGGACACCATAGATTTTCTGTGTAAGATTACTCAGAAGGTAGTTCCTTTGGACAGTTTATTGGTAACGATGGATATAGCCAGTCTTTATACCTCTATACCTCACAATTTAGGCATTGACAGTGTATTCTATTTTTTGGATAAAGATAAGCTATATTCTCCCAACGAAAGGAGATTCATGAGAGATCTTTTTGAAATTATTCTTTATGAGAATTTCTTCCTGTTTGAGGACACATTCTATGTCCAGAAAAAAGGAACGGCGATGGGCTCGAATGTAGCGCCAACTTATGCTAATCTCTTTGTTGGTCAGTTTGAGGAAGAAGTGATATTCTTAGATCAAGGATACATAGATCATGTCCAAGGTTGGTATCGTTATATAGACTACATTTTCTTTATTTGGACAGGGAACGAGGACGAATTAACTAATTTTGTGACAAGCTTGAACAATGCACATGTGTCATTAAAATTCACCATGGAAGCGAGTAAAAAACAGGTGAGCTTTTTAGACACCATGATCTCTGTGGTAGATCAGAGACTGAGGAGTGACCTGTTCACAAAAGAGACAGACAGAAACAACACACTCCTGTACAATAGTTCCCATCCTCCCTCCCTTATCAAGAATCTTCCATTTAGCCAATTACTCAGAACTAAAAGAATTGTAGATGATCCTGAGGTCTGCATAAGCAGATTGGATGAGATGGCAAAGAAATTCCTAAGTAGAGGTTACCCAACCGAAATCTTGTCATACAATCTGGAAAAAGTCAAGTCTGTGGATAGGATGAGTCTTTTAACCAAAAAAATGCCCGTTCCAAAAAAAATTTCGGTTCCTTTTGTTAGCCACTATGGGTTCCACAGAAGAGAACTAAAAAGGATAATCCTACACCACTGGCATCTCTTGAGAGATGATGCACAAGTGGGAAAAATGTTCTCCGATACCCCACTTTTCTCCTTTAGGAGAAACAGAAATCTGAAGGACACATTAATTCACACTGATTGGGGCTCTATGAAGAAACCGTTGGAAGTGATGAAGAAAGGCTCCTTTTCCTGCATGAATTGTGCTCTATGTCACTCAATGCAACAAGGGGACAGCATCAGTCACCCTCAGTCAGGGAAGAGGATACCCATTAAAGGAAGGTTCTCATGTAGCTCTAAATACGTAATTTACGTCATTAAATGCCCATGTGGCTTGGCGTATGTTGGTGAGACCACCCAAATTGTGAGGGATAGGATACACCAACACAAAACTGCAATAGGCAAAGATGATGAGGATGCACCGGTAGCACATCACTTTACCAGGTTTGCACATAACAAAAGTCAATTACGTTTTCAGATTGTGGATGGGGTACCCCCCCTACGTAGGGGTGGGGATAGACAGAAATTACTCTTTAGGAAGACCAGTGGATTAGAAAATTTGACACTATGGTACCGAAAGGTCTCAATAGAGACATCTTGTGGGGTAATTTTATTTAAATGTTGCTCACGGTTGGTTGTGCACAAGACATATGTGTTAAACAAATTTTGGATATACAGATAGTCTTGATGAATGGATCAAGGATGAGAAGAACTTCTTTCTTCTTCTTTGAATCACTATATTTGAAGATGGTAGAACCTAGGTTCATTGTTTGGACTAGTGGACTAAAGATACAATGACCTTGGTGCTTATGAGATATAATATTGTTCATTAAATATTGAATAATGGTTCTCTCTCCAATAGTTTAACTATACGTATGATCTAATATACTTATATTTGGCATTAGGCAGTAAACATTGAATGAGTGCCTATTGTCTTATAAGGTCTATTTAGATAGATTATACTATTAATTTCGTTTATAACTATCTAGTGATTCGCAGCAAAGTACAGCGTAGGTTGCATCACATTGATAGGAGGGAATTGCTTCTGGGTAACCTCCTATATGTACCATTGGATCATGATTTATATTTTTTATATTTTAATTTTATTTTAACACTATTGGGGTTTTTTGATTACAGCATTGTAGAGATGTATGCCTTCTCATTAAGCTAAGGATTTTTCTTTTCTTCTTTTTTCTTTTTTTCTTTTTTTCTCTCTTTTTGTGTTTTGACTTTTAAGAAGACATGCACACATAGATAAGAATGCCCCTCAGATATAAACGTATAGGTATCCTATAGTAGCCGGTTTATTTTATATGGGACCTGCATGACACAAATTCTTATTTACATATACACACAATAGTGCCCGATGGCTACAGAGAGATACAGGATATAATGTGAGTAATATGTGTACTTTTTGGTTTTCTTTTTTTCTTTTTTTCTTCCTTTTTTTCTTTTCTTACATTCGAGCATTATCGGTACTATTCGTGAGGTTGATTCATATCCGGTATCCACGTCAGTATGAATGAATGCAGTGCACACGGAGTGACGTATGGAGGGTGTGTTTGAGCTATCCAATAGATATGTACTCTCATTAGTTTAAATTTTACACCCTTACCAGCACCTGGATATTCCTTGACAAAGGGGCGGAGTCCCCGAAACGCGCGTCGGAACCAGCAAGGACACTATCACCTAACCTAACCTGCTGTGCTGAAGCCACTCTGTTTGCCATCCAAATGAAGCGTGCTTAAAGAAAAAATAGCGAGATGGGATGCGGTCCATTTCCACACTGAAGATTTCTCCGGTGATGAGTCTCACAGTAATATTTACTATACCAGCGGCTGCTGAAAAGGTAATACCACATCTGTTTGTTTGCGTCTGCTTACATTGGAAAGAGCAATAACGGCCCTTTTGGAGTGTTGTAACTGATGTTTGCAATATCAAATTGGCTATAAGCAATAACCTACGGGGATCTTATATGCTGGGTTTTCAGTAATATTCCGTGAGTGAAGGTTCAATAGAGAGTGTGAAGTTGGATTAGCGGTATACCTCGCCAAGCACCACTTTTGTAACAATCTAACGCAATTAAGATGATGTGAGATTCACTATACAGTGTGGCAAACAGCTTATACTTTTTAAGTTCTTTTGAAGTCTTCAGTTTGTCCTTAAGAAATATGGACTGATACATAACTTTCTGTTATCCCGGGGTGAGACCGGTTGCTGCATATACATTTCTATAAATCATATGGACTGCTGCCAAGTCTATTTAGTTTGCAGAGGGGAACCGGGTACCTTATATGGGGAAACATACAGAGAAGAGTGTTGCTTGACACAACACCGCAGCTTTATTATTTATTTTGGATACAAATTATTTGATTTTTGCTTTTTTCTTTTGTCTGGACTTTACAGAGTTGCTTGACATAACATCGCAACTTTATAATCTATCTTGGATACAAATAATTTGATTCCTGCTTCTTTCTTCTGGACTTTACAGAGGACTTTTGTTACATTGATGGTCAAATATTCCAGACTATTTTTTTTTTTTTTTGTCTACTTAGTGATTTAGGTGATACTGTCCTTTCTCACTCCCTGGGGACGCCTAGGGGTGGGAATCATATTTTTCTATCTGATTTTTCTTTTTCATATGATTGTTTTTTCTTTTTTGCATATAGGTTATTCATTCTGTGTGTGGTGCGGATGTGTTTGGTGGATGGGGTTTGTGTGGATGTGAGCAGGCGAGTCTTTTTATCTCTCCTGAGACTGTACGAAGATACATTGCCTTGAAAACATTACAGTAATAAATGTATTTGTTTTCTAAGTCTCATTGGCTGGGATTATTTATTATATATTATTATTGAGTTGAGGACCGACTCTATCCCGTGACTGAGCATTTGTCATTTTGGTTGGTGCGGTCACTTTGTATTTGTTATATATATATATATTCATACATGTGTATTTATATGTACTGGGACTTACCACAGCACTTGGGCATTAAAGTAGTTGGTAATAGTGAGTGCATGGCAATAATTTATATACATATATACACGTCTACACATATAAATATATATACATATATATATATATATATATATATATATATATATATATATATATATATATATATATATATATATATATATATATATATATGTAGAAGGAAACAGCACTCACTGGGCACTGGAATGAAGAACACTTTTTGAAGTCAAGCCCAGTGAGTGCTGTTTCCTTCTACATATATTTGAAATTTTACTCGGCAAGTGTATCTTTTTTTTGAGAGTGCACTCGTCTGTACCTATATATATATATATATATATATATATATATATATATATATATATATATATATATATATATACATACATATACACACACATATACATCAGAGCCCTTTCCACTGAAATACCTGAAAACAAGAAAAAATATTTTTATTAAATTGTAATATTTAATAATGTATTTTAGTGTGTATTTACTGTAAATATTTTACATTCCACATTTCTTTACACAGGGGAAAATGTTCTATGTATTTTAAAATAGATATTCCTATATATCTATATACAGTATATCTTTTTTTTTTAAATACATTTTTTATTGAGGTATTTGCATAAAATATATATAAAACACAATACACCTTATTGTCAACAGAACAGGATACAAACATAAGTAACCAAAACATTTCGACATCTGTATAAAACGTTGACTAAAGGCTAATGAGACCTCTTTTTTTCAATAATATATCATGTATAACTGACCAGTTAGAAACATAGTTTTAATCCCCATGGATTAAAAGTATAGAAAATAAAAGATATCTGATGGTCAGGAGTCTAGCTCCTTAGAAACTTCAAAAGGAGCGTGAAAACGTTTGTAGACAAAGGGGAAGGGGATATTCAGCGGGTAAGCACCGCTATCTTATAGTAGGGAAAGGGTGGAGGGCGGAGCCATATGTATATAACAATATTTTAGGGATCTTGGAGGGGGCTTTTAGTCCTGTCAATGAAGGAGATTAAATGGACCATGGAGCTGTATTAATTATCTACTCATTGTTAGCTATGCACATACATAGTGGGGGTATATATGAAGGCTAAATGACGTATCGGTAAACAGATAATGCATGTTACACAAATTTCTTAACTTAAATGAGATAGAAGGCTCTGGTAGTATGGATGATTTATAGTTATAGGGGTATGAAGTGGGGAGTAGGCCAAGGGGTTATGATAGCATATGTTAGGGTTAAGTACTAAAAGTATGCCAAAAACGGAAATCATATCTAATCTAGTAAGGGAAGGGGAGTCACTTATAATGTAGGGCAAGACTATCTATTTAGGTAGATTCTCACGCAGAAGATTTAAAAAAAAAGAAATAACTTGGGAACACATATATTATATCAGAACATGAAATATTGACTAAACTGAATCATTATTTATAGTGGGCAAATAAATCACATTAGAACAATAGAGGCTAACACCAAGGCCAGCACATGCAACCTAGAGAGCTTTTGAACCCGACAGAGATAGGTTAATGCCATATTTTCTAAAATATATAATGGAGACATTTACACTAGGAAAGCTCAGACATTAACAAATAGTGAGCTAGTACATAAAACACAATAGGATGGGAGATTCCCTGACCTTATTTTACTAGGTTAGGCTAACAATCTAACTGAATACTTCTAGAAAGAAGTACTTCACTATAACATTGGAATATCTGAGCCTGTCGTATAGAGAGATTTTCTACAGTTATTTAGTTAGCTACTTGACATTAGAAGAAAATAATTACTGTTTGATAGCTGCTCAATAACAGGGTAGAAACTCCACTGGTACTAAGGGGCATAGTGGGTAGTAGTTTATGACTAAACATCTATGCTATAAGGAACGGTTGTTGCTTAATTGAAAAATAGAATCCCATGCTAGATGAAGTGGCTTTATAGTGGGCTGTTCTAAAATCCCTAATGTGTATCCTGAATGACAGGGGGAGAAATTGCAACAATCAGCATTTAACTCATACTATGTGAAAGTAACATGGAGGATACCTGTGCAAAACTGTCATAATTAGTAAACAGATAGGCACGTACATATATACAGGACATTACTTCCACTAGTACAACTATCCATGTATAGTAAGCATGTGGCTTGTAAAATGCATAGCAACTGTTCCAGTCACATTATACTAACTCCATGTATAGGTTCTAGCTGATGTCAGTTAGAGAACGCTTATGTTAATGTTAGTACAATGTAAAAGAAAACGTACTCAGCTTATTTAAGGATATTTAAATATAGACATTTAAACCACATTGCCTTGTCAATAAAAGCAGCACAATCAGACATGGTGTGTGCCAATCTGGGCCATGAGGGGCATATCAATTTAGCTAGCAGACACTCCTAATAAATGTAACTGTTGTAATGCAATAGGTATAAACCTGATCTATCCATGTTGATTCTAAACTTCATGCAGGTGAGATAATAATGCAATTATTAGTAGTGAGCAGATGAGAATAGTTATAGGCATGATATGTCAGTGTTGAGTCTAAACTGCCAACAGATGTGCTAAAAATGCAAACATTAACAGTGAACAGACAGGCACTTAATACTTGAGAACAGGTCACATAATCAGAAGTTACTATGAGGACTTTTAAGGAGCCTAGGTAGATTGATCTTCTGTTTATCAGCATAATAGCCAGAGCAAATAAAAATGTAAACATGTTATATAGCCTACATCTCAAGTGTCTAACTTATGCCTCATATCATAACCTTAACAAGGTCTGGGAAGGCAGCTTTTCTAAAATATATAAGGTAATATAGGCTAGCATATCATTACACAGGCCTGACACTTTGTACATGTGAGAAGGTATTGTCAAGAGAGAGACTATAACTAAAATAAAACTTTACATGTGTCTGGTTTACACCCCGTGTGCTGAATTAATGGCTGAAAGACATGGCCCCCATATAAGTGCAAGCTTTACAGTAATGTAGTATATATTAGTAACACAATGCATAAGGGTTAGATAAATGAAACTATACACATCATTAACCAACAAAGAGAGCTCACTGCTATATAGATAGACCAACTTAGAGGAAAAATCAATACAATAATTGTAGTAGTAAAAGTTCGTAACTCAGGAGGGCTTGTAAATGAGAGAATGGCACATTTGTATAATGTGAGTACTCCTGACTTAACATTGAACAGTCACTGTCCGGGGATTTCCATGTAGCTGCAGATCCCTCTCAAAGTGTCATATTTAGATATTCTCATATCTGATTTAAAAGTTAATGGCTATCGTCAGCATATGCCTACACACGGGTATATATAAGTGTCCTTCTGGCTATCGTGTGTGTGGGTATAGCTTAAGCCCCTTTTTACATTACCCGATCCCAACTCTCCTGACTCTGGACACAGCATTGTGAAGGTAATTGCTGAGAGCATGGTGATCGCATATATAGCAAAATGTAGCCCCCACATCTGTATGAACGCATCTCAGAGCCTGCACCGTAATTGAGTATGTGAAACACGCAAGTAAAATCATGTCGGATATCCAAATCTCACTGCGTGAAACTGCATGTGACTTGGGCTCTGTGTTTCCAGTGAGACCCCCGGTTAGCTCTCTACGGTCCGGTATCAGAGGTAAGCAATGCACCTCCCTAATTATACAGCCTTGTGTGGGATCAGGGCTCTGGCTCAGCTCCATATTCCGCGGGGACCATTCCGGTTTTGAGATGATGGTCCCCGTATTTATCAAGTGATCAAGTGGGAGCGGGTCACAGGAGCCTGACCAAGCATCTCCCCAATCTTCATATCCGCTGCTCTGAGGAGGGGGTTGTTGAAGCTTCACGGGAGGGCATTTCTTAGGCCGTTCGGTGAGTATGACTTCTGGCTCTCTGGTAAGTGTCGCCATGTTGGCTGTTCCTCTTACCATCGATGCTAGTGTGTCTGATAGATCTGAGTAGCATTCCGACATCCGCCGGTCTAAATCTTGTAATAAGGCGCATAGTAGTTCAGTACACTCCTCCATAGTAAGGCGCCCCTGCTTTATTCAAATTGATACGTATCGGCAGCTGGCAGAGTAGGCCTAGAGATCTCGCTGCCTATAGTGCCACGTTATTTCCTCCAGTGGAGATTGTTAGTCCCCAAATTATTCAGAGAAATTGACTTAAGCAAGGTACCTTTCAATTAATAACTAGTTAGTAATCATCTATATGCGAAGTTAGTGCAATCTTTGTCTGAAATAAGTGTTTTCTTTTAGTTTAGGCCTAGGAGCCCAAGGAATGTATGTCTGGTTGCTTCGGCAGTTGGCTCCGCCCCCTCCAGTATATCTTTATATACATATATATATATATATATATATATATATACACACAGTGTATATATATATATATATATATATATATATATATAGAGGTATAGATATCTATTTTACAAAATAATATTCAGATATAGTGAAATACAAGCACTCTCTGTAAATAAACTACATGTAACAGCATAAATATAAACATCATGTATGTTGCTACATATGAAGCTCTACCTCAGACAGTCCCTATCTTATGGCCAGAGAGCTTCATTGTACGCAATAGGGAAACATACAAAAATATCAACAGCAATAGCAGAACATAGCAACAGCAGTTACATAAAACTGCAAAATTAATTTTGTATATTTATTTATTTATTTTTGACATTTTTTTCTCCTAAAATCCCCCCCCAAAAAACCTCCATGTGATTTCCACATAAAAATACAATTTTTTGTATGTTTTTGACACAAATATATAATTTTTTACCTAGATTTAATGGGTAGTAATGAGTTTTATATTGGTCTACAATACACATGTTTATATGTTGCATTTCTTA
This sequence comes from Bombina bombina, assembly GCF_027579735.1. Taxonomy (NCBI): domain Eukaryota; kingdom Metazoa; phylum Chordata; class Amphibia; order Anura; family Bombinatoridae; genus Bombina; species Bombina bombina. Next base: position 154,258,186 of record NC_069503.1, read on the forward strand.
TTGAATAATTATGACAATATTTTTATGACTTGACTTGTTTAGACATTTATAGGAACAAATATGTTACTTTCTTCAATTTTTAAAAATACATCAGAATAGACAATTATGTTTATATATAAATATATATATATATATATATATATATATATATATATATATATATATATATATATATATATTTATTTAACTCCTACCAATAAAACCTATATTTATAAAATAAATAATTTCAAACTACTGCAGTATTTTTTTTATCTTTAATTTATTTTTATGTTGCTTTTAACATTTTTTATTATTGTTGCTCTTGAGAAAGAAAACATTAAATCTGTTACTTATTATATTTATGTATTTATTTTTAGCATTAATAGCTTATGAAAATGAAAACACAAGGTTTATATTTGTTAAGCTGACATTCCGACATGGAAAAAAAACGACAACAATGCAGTGGGAAACAATTGTTTTAGAAAAAACAAGCACATTCTTATTTGGTAATTATTTTAAATATAGAAATTGCAGATATTTTATTTTCATCACCAACTGTACTGGAGGGGAAACCTTAATCTTTTTCCCAGTGCAATAAACATTGAATAAATAAATAAAAAAAAAAGTTTTATATTCTCGACAGGGCAAGAATTATTAGGCAGATTGATTTGTAAACAAAAGATCAACTAAATTAGAAAAGTCACCTATTTAATTATAGTAAATTAAAAAGAAAGTATAAAAAAATAAATAAAAAGGTGAAAGGTTTAGAATAGATAATATGGTACTAGAAAAAAATTATAAATATTCCAGTGACAAAAAGTGGATATTCTTCCTGCCTAGACTTATTTGTCAGTATGAACGATCACGTGATTTCAATGATGGGATTGAGTCAGGGGGGAGTGCCTATGACGCTAGACACACCCTCCAGCCCGCTAACCCATTTAGCGAGCCACTATGGCTTTAGGACAGCCAAATAGCTAGGTTGTTCCATGCCGTCCTAAACCCACAGTGCAGTTACGATGGTATGGAAAGTCCTAATGGTGGGAAAGGGTTAAATAGGGAATATTTGTATAAATTAAAATAATGCTAATTATATGTATTCCTTTAAATAATGGTAATTGGTTATATAAATATGTTTAAATGAGAGGAGACAATCATAAAAAAAGTCTCCATCACCTTCTTCTCTGAAAATTAAAGATTGCATAGTACACACAGTTACATCATAGAAATTCCTTGGCACAACAATTCAACATGGTTTGAAATGGTACTTTAATATTTTTTACTGTAATTAAAATGTCTCAACAATATTTTTACTTCTTAAAGGTACAATAAACCAAACATTTTTCTTTCATGATTCAGATAGAGAGAGTAAAATTTTACACAACATTCCAATTTACTTCTATTATTTAATTTGCTTCATTCTTCAGATATCCTTTGTTGAAGAAATAGCAATGCACATAGGTGAGCCAATCGCACAAGGCATCTATCTGCAGCCACCCATCAGCAGCTACTGAGCCTATCTAGATATACAAAGGTTACAAAGGATATCAAGAGAATGAAGCAAATTAGATAAAATAATTTAATTGTGAAGTTGTTTAAAATTGCATGCGCTTTCTAAATCATGAAAGAAAACATTTGGATTTCATGTACCTTTAAGGCAACTTACAAAATTTGACATGAGTGATGGCAAGACGGTTACCTTGTTTATATTCAGCCATCAACAAATTAGGTTTATGCTACATTATCATTAACCCCTTAGTGACCAGACCATTTTTCAATTTTCTTAAGGTTAAGGACCAGGGCTGTTTTTTTCATTTCTGCGGTGTTTGTGTTTAGCTGTAAAATTCCTCTTACTTATTTACTGTACCCACGCATATTATGTACCGTTTTGTCGCCATTAAATTGACTTTCTAAAGATACCATTATTTTCATCATATCATATAATTTATTATAAAAAAATTATAAAATATGATAAAAAATTGAAAAAACCCACTTTTTCTAACTTTGACCCCAAAATCTCCTACGCATCTACAACCACCAAAAAACAACCATGCTAAATAGTTTCTAAAAGTTTTCCTGAGTCTAGAAATACCCATTGTTTACATGTTCTTTGCTTTTTTTGCAAGTTATAGGGCAATAAGTACAAGTAGCACTTTGCTATTTCCAAACCATTTTTTTCTTTCAAAATTAGCAAAACTTACATTGTAACACTGATATCTGTAAGGAATCCCTGAATAACCCTTCACATGTTTATATTTTTTTCTAGTAGACAACCCAAAGTATTGATCTAGGCCCATTTTGGTATATTTCATGTCACCATTGCAAATCGTTAACTTTTTCACAAACTTTAGGTTTCTCACTGAAATTATTTAAAACCGCTTGTGCTATTATGGCACAAATGGTTGTAAATGATTCTCTGGGATCGCCTTTGTTCAGAAATAGTAGACATATTCGGCTTTGGCATTGCTTTTTGGTAATTAGAAGACCGCTAAATGCGGCTGCGCACCACACTTATATTATGCCCAGCAGGGAAGGGGTTAATTAGGTAGCTTGTAGGGTTAATTTTAGCTTTAGTGTAGAGATCAGCCTCCCACCTGACACATCCCACCCCTTGATCCCTCCCTGACCCCTCTACAAACAGCTCTCTTCCCACCCCCACCCCCCAAAGGTCACCCCCATCTTAAGTACTGGCAGAAAGTCTTCAGTGAGAAACCTAAAATTGTGAAAAATTTAACAATTTATTTATTTGATCGCATTTGGCAGTGAAATGGTGGCATGAAATATACCAAAATGGGCCTAGATCAATACTTTGGGTTGTCTACTAAAAAAAAATATATATAGTTTTGATAGGTAAATATAAAAAAGGCTCTATTTCTGTTTAAATGTAGTGATGGCAAAAATGCTAAAAATGCTCTGGTCTTTTGGGGAAGTTTTTGTCATTAAGGGGTTAAAAAGTGCTTTGTTTTTTTGCTATCATTTGTTGAAAAACACACCTACATATGTTCATGAGCAGTAATGAAGTACTGTAAGCTAGATGGTGATTGGTGGCTACACACATATGCCCAAACTCATTGGATCACTAGATGTTTTCAGTCAGGACCTAGTAGTGCATTGTTGCACATTTATATATCTTTACAGGACATATATATTTTCCTGTATGTGATGTAATGAATTATAAATGTTTAGTTCATATTGGTTTTTATGTGGCTAAGAAATATGGTTTAGGTGATTTTGTTTTTGCAATATTTAATTCCTATTGTGCCTTTTTTCTATTACCGATGTTGAGTTGAGCCATACTTCTTGTTAGACAAAATATAAACATTACATATACTAAACAGTACTTGACATAATTATATCAGTGAAATACAACAGACTGAAGCACTTAGGGTTCATGTTATGTGCCCCTATTTTTTAATTACCTGTGTACAAGTTTTTGCTTTCACATCTTCACTAAAAACATCTCTAATTAACTTTATGTCTCAAGTGGTTAATTTGTTTCTTTCCATCTAGATGAGACATTGCTTGAACCACAGTGTGTTCAAAGTAATTGATTGGATGCAAAAAAAAAAAAATCAATTATGAGACACTTATCTTGTTACCTCAAAATGGAGGGCAGTACATTCATATTATAGGTTAGGTATCTGAGTTAGACATAAAATCACTTAATGAGAAAAATGTGGTAAGTAGCCTGTACTTCCCCGAGGAAATATGTGAAGATTACTTTTGTATTTCAAAAATGTGTTTTGTAATAAGGTCCTTTGATAATTAACAGTAGCTGCAGTACATATAATCTTAAGAAAATACATATTTTTTTTATTGTGTGATAATAATTCAAATGAATACAAACAAAACCACAACTTTAATACATTACATGTATAGCATTTACAAATATATTAAGTCAACTGAATTCAAAGAATGTATTGATTACCAACCTCCTCTTTTCTGTACACTGTAGCCTGATTTATCTTTGGGTTGAGCTAACAGCTGCCTAAGAGCAGATTCAGACAATGGGGTAGCTAAATGACTGATAACATTGTAGAAGTTAGAAGTTAGTAATTGACACTATTGTATTTAATACCTAAGGTATTCTACGCATGGGTGTACTAGAGAGTTCATAGTTTATTCCAGTGGTTCTCAATTCCAGCCCTCAAGGAGACTTAGTTGTTTAATTATTGTAAAAGTCTCAACTACATTTATGCAAGAAAATAATTTAAATATGGTCCATTAAAAACAGAAATTAAGCAGTAAAGTTAGGTTATTGAAAATAAATCTTAATAGTGCTATCACTTTTAGTGCCACTAGTGACCTTCCTGGCATAAGTGGGGGTTAAGATGGGATGGGCAGAATATATAATCTGTCTTCAGTGGTAAAAGACATAAATATTCTATGTATTTTCATCTTGCACATGTAGTGTTTTAGGTACAGATTTGAATTTCTCCTTGTCTACAAATAGATGTCTAGAACTAAAATATAATTAAATACCTCTACCCTTCTTATCCTTGGGGGTAGGCATTCAATCCTTATTTGATAGATTACAAAACAAAGCAGCTTTACAGTGACCCAAATGTTGCATTTGTATTTCTTTCAAGTATTTTTATTTCATAATGGTGGAGGATGATGACTTTAAGAACTTCACTGGCCCTCTAACATGTTAAAACTCTCCAACCAACCACTCTTTGCACACAACTCAAACTTTCCTACCAATAGTGTAAATTGAAGCTTCCACGCTTAGAAATGAATGACGTTTGTAAAGCAGCAACACTGCCTCACCAACAACATCTGAATAAATAGTGGCTAATACTTTAGTCTATGTTTCCTTTTATTGGCATCTGGTTTTAAGTACCTATACAAGGAAGATTTTGGCCCATGGGGAAGTCTACTAGGAGGAGCACTTGATTTTGAGTATTAATTAAATTAATGATTTTGTATACATTCATTACAAAATTGAAAGCATTATGTTATGTATTTGGTGAACATTATGTAATTGGGATGTTTATATAAACTTATATTATTATTTTATGCTAAGGAATATTTATACCAACTTTTCTATATAATCAATATATTGTACTATTAGTTAGCATTAAGAATAAAACATGTTTTATCTTTTGGTGCTCACTTTCCAAACAAGCCTCTTCATTATCTCTTCATTGTAACTTGATATGTTTTTTTTTTTTTTAATTTTTATTAAGGTTCCAGATCAGTGCACAATAAACATGTCTTATAAACAATAGATGGGCACAAAGTCAAATACAATGGCAGGGACATGACAGAAGCCTAATACAAAAATATATATATAATATGTCCCCAACATTTCCACTCCAAACCACAAATCACCTTGAACATTACAATAATTTGCTTTATATAATTGGGCATATAAAACAACAAAAATAAAGAAATAAAAAAAACAAATGAAATCAGTAATAGCCCATAAGCACACTGTAAAATAGAATAGAACCTTATTTTTATTGTGTCCCTTAAGACAAAACATGAGGAAAGTAACATGAGATTTCCTTTTATGAATAATAGTGGCCACTCACGGACCACCTAAAATATAATGAAAAACTAGAGTGAAATAAAAGGGGAAGAGAAACACAAAGGACCACTCTTGGGTCCATACTGTACAGTATATGAACAGCAATACCTAGCATATCAATTCATATGTAAACGATGACCTATATTTCAGCTCTCTATGTCCAAAACTAAGATAATCTAGGGATCTGTATAATAGAATAAAAGGCTTACCAGGTTAGACATAACTTTTACAGGGCAATTAGTGTATAGTTTGTTTTTACAATATATATTATAAATACTAAAATATCAGTACTTATACAGCTCTTACCTAAGGTTCTGCTATATACGTCTTCATATTTATTATGTAAAACTCTCATGATACCTCTAAATTTAAAATTGTAGTTAACTGTAACCACTTTGGGACAGTGGCTAACAAAAATATACAGCAGATTCCATCTTTTAAAACTTTATGATGTTAATAGCAGTCTAACTAGAGTGCCCTCATTTATTATTATGAGGGACTATTCTAACAGTAAGGCTCCGACTCTATAATAACATATAAATATGTAAAATATTACTCCTCGTTAGAGCTACACAAGTGACAAGAGTATAGATCAGTTAAATGTAAAAAAACACAACTTATAGTAAAATTAGAATATATATCAGACAATAAATAAACAGTAAAGTGTAGCTAGTTGTAGGAAGATGGATGCTTTATAACAAATTAAATGCCCATTAGTCAGTCGCATTTCTACAAATCTAGAGAGAAAGTGAAGGTAAATTCCAGACTTTAAGACTGTTGCAAGGTAAAATATATTAGTGTATAAGCAAAACCGCATTTTTTTTTTTTTTAAAAAGTGTATATATTTTTTGTAATAAAAGATTCATAATCCTACTTGGTATCTTCTGTTCCTCCGTACCCCTTCATTTAGTCTTTTGGCTGGTTGTGACATAGAGCAGTTCCGCCCACTCTCTTCATAGGCTTCCTAAGGGCTTTCATAGGGTTGGACTTCAAGAGTGTCATATGACACACACACTCATTGGATGTTCATTGGGATTGTCATAAAAAAAAAATCATCACAGTGGGCCGGCATAATAGAAGCATTACTACAGGCACGGGTTCAAACATTTTAACGGATAGATTAAACAATCAAAAAAAAGTATGCATATACTTTTTTTAATGATTAAGATTACATGTATGGCATTTTATTACATAAAGTTTACAATCACTGTATTACTAGTTTTATGGAAAAATTAAAAGAAGATCAGTTTGTCCAATACTAATACATAATCAATATAATAGCAAATGAGAAAAGCATTATTCCTTACTAAAACATATTGTAAATTAAACAATCGGATAACAGTAAAAATAATTCTTTTTGTAAGGATGTTTTTGTTGTAAAGCAATATGGAAGGCTTAACACTCCAACAGCCAATTGTCTACTAAAGAATCTGATCCCTCAAAAGCATTGTGACAATGTTTGTGCCAAATCTCATTGCCATATCTTATCCCAGACTTGAGAGTCCCAAGGTTTATCATGCTTAGATCTGGGTTTACCTCCCTGTCCTGACTCCAAGCAAGTTTTCCTCATTGCCCGTATGGAGGAATCCTCATACTTACTATCAAAAACCTTATTATGGTCCTTTAAAGCCATCTCTGGAATGTCTCATGGCTTAGGAGACAAGACTGGGAGCAGCAGTAAGGACCCTTGGTCTCCATGATATCCGCACCTAGAATACCAGTAGGGGGATCTTCTAATTGCAGCTCTTACATATGAGGCACAATATCTCTAGACGGCTGCACAGTGATCCCTGGTACTTGACACAGCCGCTTCTCCAGCTGAGAGAAATGTTGGTCAAGGAAGGTTGTTATCTCAGCTTCCCATCTAGCAATGGCCTCCATCGCGCCTGTAAAAGCATGGGGGAAAACCCCACAAGAAAACGTAGTTATCTGAAGGCGTATTTTTGCAATATTAAATATTAAAAAATATAAATTATAATAATATAGATACTGTAAAAAAATAATATATATTCTATGGATTATTTAGAATTTTTTAGTGTATCTATAATATTTTTTAATACTTTATATTTCAATAACGTGCCTTAAGATAAAACATTTTTCACCCTGCATTGAACCTAAAGAGCGACACCTCAATAGGGATGGGCAAATGTTTCACAATGCTTAACATTCTAACATTTATTTTATGTAATAGTATTTCTAATGCTATCTTTAAATGTAATATTCAATTAAAATGTTTCTAATAATTCGATTCAAATTATGCAATATTCGAATTTGAAAAATTTGAATCTATGTATTTGTAATAGTATTTCTAATGCTCTCTTTAAATGTTATATTCAAAATGTCAAATTATGCAATATTCAAATTAAAAAATTTCAAATCTGTATATTTGTAATAGTATTTCTAAAGCTCTCTTTAAATGTAATATTCAAATTATGCAATATTCAAAATATAAACATTCAAATTGATATATTTTATCTCTTATGTATCAATTTACTAAATTCCCTACCACAAGAACATTGAACTTCTGAATAGTATTTGTTAAATCGAATGTTACATTCAAAATTTCGAATGTGTCATTATGAACATTCGAAAATGAAAGTAACATTTGATTACCAAATTTTAATGGATTTTCATTCTTATCAACATTCAATTGTCCAAAATGAATGTCTACAGGAATATTCGTTCTACCAAACAAATTACACTTTCAGCATATTCGCCCATCCTTACACCTGAAGCGTGCTATGAAAATTTTACATTCCTATGTCCTTCGAATAGAAAGAAATGTAATATTTATTATTATATATATATATATATTTATATATATTGTAGATATGATAATGTTCATATAAAATATATATCTATACCTATTTATCTATAGGAATATATATGTGTATATATATATATATATATATATATATATATATATATATACGTTGATTGGAGTAGCCGTGTTAGTCCAGAGATTTAGATATCAAAATAACAAGAGTATTGCATTGAGCAATTATACTTTTTTATTGGTCTAACTATACATTTATAAGATGACAAGCTTTCGGAAGAGTGTCTTCCTTTGTCAAGTCTGAAGCAATACTGACCAATTTGATGGAATTTACAGATTATATCTTAAAAAGTGTTACAGAGGTCTGAATGCAGGGGGAGGAGGGGATGTCATAAAAATCATGATGGGGGTTTAGGAGACAGGCAGATAGTGTCAGTAAAAGATAACAGGCAGGGTAAATATAAATGTTTATACACAAACCATATACTGACATAAAGTTATATATCAACATAGAATCAATATTCTATGTTCTGTGCAATAGCTACCTTGTCAGAGCTGTTTGTTTCTGTTTGATATTTTATATTTCCTCCATTTAGCATCTACCTTGTTGTAGCACAGGGTTGAAATATTCTGATTGCTATTTCCAGGTCTTTTTGTTCTTTTTAGTTTCTTCCACAAAAGTCTTTTTTTGCAAGTTGGAAACATTAGAAGACAGGACTAAGGGCTAGTTTACGAGTGGAGTGCAAACGTTTGCGCTTGAGTGATAAGGAGCAATATTATCATATTACGAGTTGAAAGCAAACTCAATAGCGTGAGTGCAATCACAATTTACGCTATAATGAATACCGCAACTTCAGAGTTCTGTTTAACTGTTTCATGTTGGGTTAGCGCAAAAGAGAATATGTTATCGTGTTTGCACAAGAGTGTGGTGGTTGTTTTTTTTGTCAATTTTTTTTCTGCATTGACTTCTACGGGGGAATATGTGAATGCACAAACATTATTCTAACTTCAGATTTTTACGCTTGTCGGGTTACCGCTAGAGGAAAAACAGTTTACTTTCAACTCATAATTCGAGCACAATCCGATGAGCACAAAATTTTACTTCTAGTGCAATTAATTTGTGCTTCACACATAATCTGGCCCTAAATCTTTGTATTCTCTTACATATGTCAAAGGACCACTAAAAACTGTAGAACTCGAATAACTAATAACTGGCAAATGCACAATAAAAAGATGATGCAATAGCACTTACTTTGAATTTGAAATGAGTAGTAGAATATTTCCTGGCAAATTTCAAAGTTTATCCACTTTTCACTCCCCTTGAATAATGTGACAGCCATCAGATAATCGCAAAATGCATATACGTATACACTGTGCACTTTTGCACATGCTCAGTAGGATCTGGAGCCTTAGGAAGTGTGCATATAAAAAGAATGTGCACATTCTGATTATCAGCATTTCATGTGTATATTACATTTAGTTTAGGGTACAAGAGGAAACATTAGATAATGATAGACATAATAGTTATTGAGGCATATATGCCCAATGTTAAAGGGACAGTCAAGTGAAAATTAATCTTTCATTATTCAGATAGGACATGCAATTTTAAACTACTTTCACATTTATTTTTATCATCAAATTTGCTTTGTTCTCTTGGTAATATTTATGGAAAGCTAAACCTTGATATGCTCATAAACTGATTTCTAAGCCGTTGAAGGCCGTCTCTTATCTCAGTGCATTTGGTCAGTTTTTCACCACTAGACAATGCTAGTTCATGTTTGCCATATAGATAGCATTGTACTCACTCCCGTGGAGTTATTTATGAGTCAGCACTAATTGGCTAAAATGCAAGTTTGTCAAAAGAACTAAGATAAGGGGGCAGTCTGCAGAGGCTTAGATATAAGGTACTCACTGAGGTAAAAATAATCTATACTATAATTTGTAACATGTCCGTGGGTGTAGCCAGTTGCGCACGCATCCTCAAAGGAATGTTGGCTGCGTGAGGCCAACCCTGCCATTTTCGGAATCCACCTGGATGCAGCGTAGGAAAATGAAGCCTTAAAAAAAAAAAAAATAAATCACGCAACCACCCGCACAAAACAACGAAAAACACGTAACCGCCCACAAGAAATAAAAAAAAACTAACCACTCGCACGAAGTATAACAAAAAAAGCTAACCTCCAGCACGAAGTATTAACAAACACCGAAAACCACCAACATTGCAAAATAATAGTAATAAACCCCTAATCCGCAAATAACATAATTTAAATATTAAGCCCTAAACCGCCACCCACCCACATTGTAATAAACCTAATTAGCCTATTAACCCCTAAACCACCAAACTCCCACATTGCAATAAACCTAATGAACCTATTAACTCCTAAACTGCCAACCTCCCACAACAGGAATAACTAAAAAAAAACTAAACTACCCATTGCCCCTAAAGGGGCATTTGTATGGGCATTGCCCTTAAAAGGGCATTCAGCTCTTGTACTGCCCTTAAAAGGACAATCAGTTCTTTTACAGCCCATTAAATCCCTAATCTTAAAAATAAAAAAAAATAAAAAAATAAAAAAAAATCCTAAAACTAAGCTCCAAATAGGTACTCACAGTTCCTGAAGTCCGGCGAGAAGGTCTTCTTCCAGGCGGCTCTATTATCTTCTATCTTCATCCGGAGCGAAGGCGGCACGGAGCAGAGGTGCGGATCTGGCTTCCCTGATGCACAGATCCCCAGCGGCAGTCCTTAGCGGTGGTCTTCAGCGGCACCAGTCCTCAGCGGTGGTCTTCAGCGGCACCAGTCCTCAGCGGCAGTCCTCAGCGGTGGTCTTCAGCGGCATCGGTCCTCAGCAGCATGGAGGCTCCTCTTCATGTGATTGTCCATCGCACACTGAAGATTGAAGATTTGAACAGCCAATAGGATGTCCTTTTTAGTTAGTGGGTTACCTAATATGTTTTTTTCTACTTCCTCCATATATTGCTTTATTAAGGGTTCACCACATACATATTGAAAACAAAACAAAAGTAAAAGGGACATGAAAGTCAAAATTAAACCGGACTTGATAAACTGACTTTGTCATCTTGGTATCCTTTGGTAAAAAGCATATATTGGAGGATGAACTTTTGAATGTTATTATTCAAATGTTAAATTTAATATTTGAATGCTACATTGGGTAAAGGAAAAACATAATATAGAGTGTGCCAAAAAATCACCCATCCCTAGAAAATAATACTATGCCAGGTATTTCAGTTATTCCATAATATAACTTTTGAAAGGCATTTGAGTACCAAAACTGTGTATTTCATAAGGCTAGATTACTAGCGGAGCACTAATTTATCGCGTGCCTGTAAACGGGCAAATTCACCTCATTTATGGGCGCACGATAAATAACCAGCCATTACAAGTGCCAGAGTCAGATCTCTGGTATATTTTCAAAAAGTTCCCCATTTGGCCCCAAACTTTAGAGTTTGTCTCTATAATAATAAAAATAATAATAATAGCATTTTTTTTTAACTGCACTAAGCAGTTTTATGGGGTTAAATGTGGTGGGGGGTATTAGAAAAAAAACGCACTGAAAAGTGCCTTAACATTGTGGTCTATCGGGAAATGTGTGTTCCCTGTAAATATATATGTCTATGCTTATATACATATATATTTATGTGTTAATATGTCTATATAAACATATAAACACATAAATATATTTATATATATGTATTCATTTACATATATCTTTAAAACTGCTGCCCATCACTGCGTGACTTACCCCCTTTGCTACCGCTTGGTCTCACGGCATGAGTACAAGGCTCCAATTGGAGTCTAAGGAAGTGTAGAGGGCAAAGCTTCCATGCATGCAATGTGAACGTGATTGCGAGGGACTTTAAATACCAGTGCACATTTGTTAAGCGCAAATATCATGCTCGCTTTAGTGCGATTATGTGTTCCACTTGTAATCTAGCCCATAGTGGGTTAATAACCTGTGTTTTCTCCAGTACATGGAAATAGTCTCGAGCATGTTCTAAATTGGACAGTAAAGCAATTAATGAGTCACTGAAAATGCAAGCATTTCTGGACTGAGCAGCGGTCAACACCATCTTGGAACCCTTCTGCGTTACTGTAATGAGCTGCCTGACATGAACATATAATGACTCATTAGATTAATTACAATGAGATGTCATTACTAGAATGAAGGCATGGATATTTTTCTGTATAGAAAATGTCTTGAAAAGCATAAGACCATTATCATTTAAATACATTATTTGAAAAACAGAAGCAGGTCAATATTAGTGTAAAACGCTACAATGCATTTCTGCCGAATAAGAGTATATCAGAATGGGGATTTGTTATGCAAGGTGCAACGTTATATGAAAGAATAAAAAAATAATATTTATCGACGCGTATTATCTAGTAAGATTCTAAATGTATTTCCCCATAAAATATCTATAAATAGTAGTAAAAATGCAATTTACTCCCACTATGTATTTTCCCTGAACAAAGGCTGGAGGAAATTCTGTACGATTCTATACCTGACATGCTGTACACATATTGCTTTATATATACGACAAACACACACACTCATGCACACACATGCATGCACACACAGACACACACACACACATATACATACACACATATACACATACATATACACACGCACACACATAAACACACACGTATACACAGACATATACACATACATACGCACGCACACACATAAACTCACACACATACACACACATGCACACACACATATATTCACATACATACACACGCACACACATAAACACACACATATACACATACATACACACGCACACACATAAACACACACGTATACACAGACATATACACATACATACGCACGCACACACATAAACTCACACACATGCACACACACATATATTCACATACATACACACGCACACACATAAACACACACATATACACATACATACACACACACGCACATACACATGCAAATACACAAACACGCACACACATAAGCACATATGCACATACATGCACTTACACGCGTATGCACACACAGAGACACGCACACACACACAAACATACACATACATTGCACACACATGCACACACATGTGCACACACACATATACAAACACATAAACACTTTCTGTTGTAGTATTACACATCAGAAATTATTTAAAGTTCTTGAAAAATATATATAAATTTCTTGCAACAAAGTATTTGCTGTGAACAGGTCACTAAAAGTGCTCTTCTTACTCCAAAATATTGAATCCATTGACATAATAATAATGGTGATAGCACTTGCTGTCACTATTACTATGCTGATGGTTTATAGACAGGCAGACGGATGGAAGAAAGACAGGTTATAGATAGAAAGATAAACAGACAGATGATAGATAGACAAACAGACAGATGGTAGATAGATAGATAGATAGATAGATAGATATATAGATAGATAGATAGACAGATGATAGATAATAGATAGATAGATAGATAGATAGATAGATAGATAGATAGATAGATAGATGGACAGACAGACAGACAGACAGATAGATAGATAGATAGATAGATAGATAGATTTTAGATAATAGATGATAGATAGATAGATGATAGCTAATTGATGATAGATAGATAGATAGATGATATATAGATAATTGATGATAGATAGAAAGGTAAACAGACAGAAAGACAGATGATACATAGACAAACAGACAGATGGTAGATAGATAGATAGATAGATAGATAGATAGACAGACAGACAGACAGACAGACAGATAGATAGATAGATAGATAGATAGATAGATAGATAGATAGATAGATAGACAGATAGATAGATAGACAGATGATAGAAAGATAGATAGATGATAGATAGATAGATAGATAGATAGATAGATAGATAGATAGATAGATAATAGATAGATAGATGATAGATAGATAGATAGATAGATAGATAATAGATAGATAGATGATAGACAGACAGACAGATAGATAGAAAGATAGATGATAGATAGATAGACAGACAGATGATAGAAAGATAGATAGATGATAGATAGATAGATAGATGATAGATAGATAGATAGATAGATAGATAGATAGATTGATTGATAGATTTTAGATAATAGATGATAGATAGATGATAGATAATTGATGATAGATAGATAGATATAGATAGATAGATAGATAGATAGATAGATAGATAGATAGATAGATACAAGATAGATAGATAGAAAGATAGATTGATAGATTTTAGATAATAGATGATAGATAGATGCTAGATAATTGATGATATATAGGTAGATAGATAGATAGATGATATATAGATAATTGATGATAGATAGATAGAAAGATAAACAGACAGACAGATGATAGATAGACAAACAGACAGATGGTAGATAGATAGATAGATATATAGATAGATAGGCAGAGAGATGATATATAGATAGATAGATAGATAGATAGATAGATAGATAGATAGATAGATAGAAAGATTGATAGATAGATTATAGATAGACAGATAGATAGATAGATAGACAGATGATAGAAAGATAGATAGATGATAGATAATAGATAGATAGATAGATAGATAGATAGATAGATAGATGATAGATAGATAGATTGATTGATTGATTGATAGATTTTAGATAATAGATGATATAGATAGATGATAGATAGTTGATGATAGATAGATAGATAGATGATAGATATATAGATAGAAGCTAGATAGATAGATAGATAGATAGATAGATAGATAGATAGATGAAAGATAGATAGATAGATTGATAGATAGATAGATAGATAGATAGATGATAGATAGATAGATAGATGAAAGATAGATAGATAGATTGATAGATAGATAGATAGATGATAGATAGATAGATAGATAGATAGATAGATAGATAGATAGATGAAAGATAGATAGATAGATAGATAGATAGATAGATAGATAGATGATAGTTAGATAGACTGCGGTAATGTAATTTTAAGTAATAAAGGGACAGTATACACCTTGAGATTTTTATATTAAATGCATAGTTATGTTCAGTAAAACAACTTTGCAATATATTTTTATTATTTATTTAGCCCCCTTTATGTCATTTATCTTTGAAAATTGAGATTGTTTCATTCTAAGAGCTAGAAATAAATCCTGCAATGCTTCTTTCGTGATTGGCTTTAGCTGATAACAACTGCAAATAATCTTCTCTGTATAATCCAAGACTGGGGCTTTGCTGAAAAGCTTTGCTAACCTCATATATAAGGGAAAACCCTCTATTTGAAAGTTTTTATAAATGTTGAGCTGGGTCCTTATTGGCCAGTTTAACATTTTAGTTGTATGCCTCTTTAACTATTTGTAGATACAAAAAAACAACCTTTCTTACAGACCTTAGAGCCTTTATTATTCAGAAACATACATTTAGGCTGTGCTTTGCCCTTAGCTGAATCAGGCTACAACTATATAGAACTGACAAAGCTGTAAATTAAAGAAGATGGAGTTGCTTAGCAACCAGCAATCATGGGACCACATGGAATCTTAATGGCACATTCCAAAGAAAAGGAAATTTGTGTTATTGTAGCACTGGATACTTTTATTGTAGAATAGTTTTCACAAGATTAAACATAAATTAAAATTCAAACAAAAGAAAAAAAAATATTCACAAAGCAAATAGTATATTAAAGCAACCCTGAAGATTTAGAATTCTTTTTTCCTTCCTATGATATTCTTTATGTCTTTAAAACTGACAGTAAACACAAAAAATGTTATTGTTTAAAACGATAGATAATCCCTTTTTCTATACCATTCCCCAGTTTTACATAATCAACACTGTTATATTAATATACTTTTTACCTCTGTAAATTACCATGCATCTAAGCCTCTGCAGACTGCCCCCTTATTTCACTTCTTTTGACAGACTTGCATTTCAGCCAATTAGTGCTAACTCTTAAAGGGACACTAAACCCAATTTTGTTTCTTTCAATGATTCAGATAGAGCATGCAATTTTAGGCAACTTTCTAATTTACTCCTACTATCAATTTTTCTTCGTTCTCTAGCTATCTTTATTTGAAAAAGAAGCCATCTAAGCTAAGGAGCCAGCCAATTTTTGGTTCAGACCTGGACAGCACTTGTTTATTGGTGCTGTCCAATCAGCAAGGACAATCCAGGTTATTCACCAAAAATGGGCATCTAAACTTACATAGTTGCTTTTCAAATAAAGATACCAAGAGAATGAAGAAAATCTGATAATAGGAGTAAATTAGAAAGTTGGTTAAAATTGCATGCTCTATCTGAATCACAAAATAAAAAAATGGGCTCAGCGACCCTTTAAGTAACTCCACAGACGTGAGCACAATGTTATCTATATGGCCCACATGAACGCCCTCTAGCTGTGAAAAACTGTCAAATGCACTGAGATAAGGGGCGGCCTTCAAGGGCTTAGAAATTAGCATATGAGCCTACCTAAGTTTAGCTTTCAACAAAGAATGCCAAGAGAACAAAGCAAATTAAGTAAAAGTAAATTGGAACATGGTTTAAAATTACATGCCTTATCTGAAGCAGTAATTTGGACTTTACTGTCCATTTAAGGGAAGAGATACATCTAGTTCTAGTTCTAATAATATAAATAATATGTTTAGATGAGTGTTTCACAATGTTTTCAGTAGCAAGATCCCTTATAGATAATATTATTCATTAATATATTATTAATTATTAAAGGGATATGAAACCCACATTTTTTTTTTTCATGATTCAAGTAGAGCATGCAATTTTAAACAATTTTCAAATTTACTTCTGCTCTCAAATTTGCTTCATTCTCTTGGCGTCCTTTCTTTAATAAATAACAATACCTACTGGGAGTTAGATGAACACATTTATATAATAGAAATACATTGGAAAGTTTAAAACTTCATGCTCTTCATACCGAATCATAAAAACATAATTTCTTTACTGTACCCTTATTCACAAGAAATTGTTGATTCTCAAACTCCCATATGAATAAAACATGAGACACTTCTGCACATCTTAGATCTTGGCAAACACAGTATATAAATGATTACAGTATAAAGGCCTAGATTATGAGTGGAGTGCAAAAAGTAATACCGGGGCATGCAAATGTGCGCTGGTATTATA
The DNA here is from genome assembly GCF_027579735.1 of Bombina bombina. Classification (NCBI taxonomy): domain Eukaryota; kingdom Metazoa; phylum Chordata; class Amphibia; order Anura; family Bombinatoridae; genus Bombina; species Bombina bombina. Next base: position 154,275,582 of record NC_069503.1, read on the forward strand.
AGTTGAGCGCAATGCCAACGTGTCCTCGCGTTCACATTGCCTGGAAGCTTTGTGTTGATGAGAGCGAGTTTATATAGGCTTTAATGGGAGCCTTGTTCTGATGCCATCAGACACGGCAAAGAACCTAGCGCAGCGCAGGTAGTAAGTCACGCAGAGTTGGGCAGCACATTTAAAATACATATATATATATATATATATATATTAATATATACATATATATTTATGTGTTTCAATGTGTATATACACATATTAGCACAATAATATATATATGTATATAAGCCTATACATATATATTTGCAGCAGAAAACACAGTGCTGTTTTTTCTTCTAACACCCTACATCCCCTTACTTTGACCCCTTATAACTGATTTGTGCAGTTATTTTACAATAAAAAAAAAGATGCTTATAATTTTTTAATAAATAATTGGACTGTACACTTTTTTTGGGCGGGGGGGGGGGGGGATTGGGGGGACACTTTTTTCATTAACCAGAGATCTGATCTCTGTTTAATGAATTCAAGTGCTACTGCGCTTGTGCTGGTAGAGCGCTTCCCATTCTGTATGTATTTGTAATATGACCCTAGGGAAGTCTCCTTAAGGGTGACGGGGGAAACCAGGCATAGACTCCTTGCCCAACTATATGGCTGTACCTCACAGACAGAACCCGAAGAAGGTCAACATAATCATCTGGGGTTTCCATGTTTAGAGAGGGATTGCTGGACTGACCTTGTTAGGTGGGATCAGACTGATATACTTCAAGAAAGTTCTTCTCTGTTAAAAGCACAATTGGGCTAAAAGAAGCTGCTCCCAGGTGGTAAATCACCATAGAACAAGCTACTAAGCTGTTGTTCGTTCCTGAGAGAGGGCTTCTCATTGTGTATGCATATTTAAAATTAACATGGAATAAGTCTAGAAAGCCCCATTCAGAATGTTTGTCTTATCTTCTTTGCTGTGTTTTTTTTAGGGAAAAATAAGTGCCTGTACTGATCAAACATTAACTATGTAGCATGTTGCAGAGTCATCTTATAAAACTTACAGGACACACTACAGCCTCTTTGGTACAAATCTTAAATTACATGAAATGTGTGAATAATAAGTAATGAAAGTACACCACAGTTTGTATTCTGTAAATAATTTAACATTTTGCACAGTAAAAAACTGCAGAGAATTACATTTTGCCCTATTAATAAATATTAAATCTGAATTTTCAGTTCCAAGAAACATAATTGAAAAAGGATTTAAACTCTCCTATAAGCCAGTGTACAAATACATACAATGATTTACTTATTCCAGTGTCAGGTAATAGTGCATACGCTCTCTGCATTTATCATTGCACCAGCAGTTCTTGTGAACTGCTGGTGCAATGCCGCCCCCTGCAGATTCGCGGCCAATCTGCCGCTAGCAGGGTGTGTCAATCAACCCGATCGTATTGGATCGGGTTGATTTCCGGCGATGTCTGTCCGTCACTTAAGAGCAGACGGACAGGTTATGGAGCAGCGGTCTTTAGACTCGTGTTTCTGGCGAGCCATTGATAAATATGCCGCATTCTCTGCAAGCAAGAGGCAAAGCTGATTTATTTATAATACTCCACCGAGCTCTCTGCCTCAGGTGATACTGTACATTCTAGAATAATGATGATGTGGTTCTGTCTAAAGCACAGCTTCCTATTTCTCCACTGGCCAGGAATGGTCCAGGGATTAAAGGGATACAAAATGTTTTCTTTTTATAATTCAGATAAAGTATGGAATTTTAAATAACTTTTCAGTTGTTTTATCTAATTTGCTTTGTATTCTTTCTATCCTTTGATAAAAATGAATACTGAGGTATGCTTACCTAGGTAAGCTTAGGAGCAGCAAAGCACTACTGGGAGCTAGCTGCTGATTGGTAGCTGTACATATATGATTCTTGTCATTGACGTACTAGATGTGTTCATCTAACTCCCTGTAGTGCATTGCTACTCCTTCAACAAAGGATACAAAGAAAACAAAGCAAATTTCATAACAGATATAAATTGAAAAGTTGTTTAAAAGTGTATGTTATATCTGAATCGTGAAAGAAAAATGTTGGGTCTTATGTCCCTTTAAAGGGACATTAAACTGTTTGGGTACAACTACTGTAGCAGGGTTACAGCTCACCATGCTATTCTTTTCCACCTGTAATGGGACACGAAACCCCACATTTTTCTTTCATGATTTCGATAGAACATACAATTGTAAACATCTTTCTAGTTTACTTTGTTTCATTGTCTTGTTTTCCTTTACTAAATGGGCAGCATTGCACTACTGGGAGCTAGCTGAATACATCTAGTTAGCCAATCACAAGAGATAAATGTGTGCAGGCACCAATCATCAGCTAGCTCCCACTAGTGTAGGCTATGTACATATTATTTTTCAACAAGAGATACCAAAAGAACAAAGCACATTTTGAAAACAGAAGTGAGCTTAAAAGTGTCTTCAAATTGCATTCTCTGTCTGAATCATTCAAGTTTAACTTTAACTTTCCTATTCCTTTAAAGCTGTTCTTTTATTTTAGCCAATTGCAGAAGCCAGTTGGTAAAGTTTTTGAAACTGAATTATTTCTGGGAAATTATAGTAATTTCAGATCTACATAATTTAACCCTTTGGCTACTAAGCCTTTTTCATCCAGCTCACTTAACTGCGTGTCGCTGCCTGTAGCTCTGGGAGCTCCGCCCACTATACTGCCAACAGTACTATACTGCCTGGAGTTCAAGGGAATCACTGATTGGGTGCTGTGATCAGGGACTCCCCTTGATGACGCGTTCTTGCCATGATCACAGAAGCCCTTAAAGGGATATGAAACCCAAATGTTCTCTTTCATGATTCAGATAGAGCATGCAATTTTAAACAACTTTTTAATTTACTCCTATTATTAATGTAGCCACCAATCAGCAAGTGCTACCCAGGTTCTGAACCAAAAATGGATCAGCTTCTAAGCTTACATTCCTGCTTTTTCAAATAAAGATAGCAAGAGATTAAAGAAGAAATGGTTATAGGAGTAAATTAGAAAGCGTATTAGAAAGGATAAAGTATGAAGCAATGTTAGCACTTCCCTTGAGGTGCTCGCTGCGAGTCCCGGTTCTCCCAAACCGTGTGTCACCTCCAGGGAACCAAGCTGCCCATGTCCTCTAAGTCAACCCTTGTTGCTTTCACCTCAAAAATAAAATAGCTCACAACCATTCATTATTGTGAGCTCTTTTATTTTGGAGGTGAAAGCAACAAGGTTGACTCAGAGGACGTGGGCAGCTTGGTTCCTTGGAGGTGACACAGCGCCGCCACTTTCAACACTTTCTGTAAAATAGAAAGGTGCTTAAAATTGCACACTCTATCTGAATCATGAAAGAAAATAATTGTGTTTCATATCTCTTTAAGGAAATGTTAGTGTGTACCCCCAAGGCAGAACATACAGTGATCTGAGATGTCATCGCAGAAAATGCAGCAGGTCTGCAGAAAGAACAGGACACTTGCAGGAACTGTTCATTTAACTTTTAATCACTGCTCCACATTAGGCTGTTCTCTTCAAATAGAGCTGTTCTCTGGCTGCGCTGTGTAAGTTTTCCTTGCCACAGTTCATACAGAGCAAAGTAGTGTTTGAAGTGAACAGTCAAATATTCAGTAGCGCTGCCAAGCAGTAGGGCATTAATTGACTGTCTCTCATAGATTGTTTCAAGCCCGTCCCCTAGCCTTTCACAGTTTGCAAAGCTGTTTTTTTTCTAAATGTAAGACGTTCGTATTAGCAATGCACCTAATTTGCAATGCAATTTATATATACTATATTATAAAACTTTAAATATTGCTTTATTCTCCAGTTGACTAACACATTACAATTTAACTGGTGCTTTAGTGTAACTGCCTAATTTAAAATTGAATTTTATTTAAAAAAATGACCTGCAGAAAATTTTTCACTAAACAAATCTCATCGCAGAAAGTGAAAAAAAGTTCTGCCTCTGGGGTGTGTACAAAACACATGCATAATCAGAACATACTTATTCACAATGCTTATTTTTACTGGAGGGTTTTGTTGTGGTACAAAATATGCTTGTGAAAAACATGTTTCACTGCGGACTGTAAGAAAATAAGAAACCCCAAAAATATGCTGATCTACTGATAAGGACCAACAGATCTACAAATAAATCACAACCTAACATGTGGTTAGGGAAGTGAAACGTGTCAAACCTAATGCACATGTAGGCTTTGTAGAGCACAATAAAGAATTTAGTTTAATACAAATAGCAAATCATCTTTATTTAATACCTCGATCTACATGAACATTTTATAAAATCCACCACTTATTTAAAGCTTTTAAACTGATTTAAAAATCCCTGCATAACAAAGTACCTATGGGAACATTATATTCCCTACATTTCAAATTGACTACCAAGATCTGCAGGTGTCGTCTTTTAACGGTCCTAGGAGTCTTCCAATGGCACTCGAGGGTCTGCGTCTGCACGTTAGTGCATTTTCAGTTGAGAGCATTCTGTTACTCACAAATAGAGGGGCATCCTCTAAGGACAGATTTGTAAAGAGATTAAGAAAAAAGACAGTTTCTTTCAGGCTTTTCATTAAAATAAAATAACATATCATTATAATATTTAATGTGCTCTCAACGTTTAGGGAAATAAGGGATAAATAATATAATAAATATAAAAAAAATAATAATAATGTGATCTTTATTTACTTAGTACTAGTTTTGATATAAACCCTGAACAGAATATATGTTTAGGATATTTTATTTACATAGCTTACTTATACTTAAAATTTAAAGGGAAAGTGTACTATAATGTTTTCCCTTAAATGTGCTTTTAGTGACTTTCCAACTGCAAGGGTATAAAATGTATAATAAATGGCTGTTTTAGCTAGTTGAAATCAAATGGACTGAGCATGTTAATCCATCTTAACCAAGTATCTTATCTTTCTCTATATACACAACAGCCTTAATATTTTATCTGTATCTGTATACACAAAATTCAGTACTAGAGAGATCAATTGAAAATAAACGGTTTAGTAATTACTTATCTTACCCCCACTGGAAGTGTGTCTTTTTCCTGTAGCTTCTTGTTTACAAAGCTTTTTATAGCCATTTTTATATTTCAGTTTATGTGGGGGATACAACAGGCAAAAGTAGATATCTAAAATGTCAAAATAAAGGTAATGGACATAATTGTAAACAGTTTAATAAACTCCACCAGGTAAAATGTATCAATGTATCAATGGGAGCACATACAAGATGAGGATATTTTACAATTCTCTGTTCCTTTAAGTATTTTATTGACATAAATTATAAAAAATAATACAAAAGTATGCCCTGTGTGGTAAAAAAAATATCTGGCATCACAGCTTACTGCTCAGCCAAGTTTATTTAGATCCAAGCTTCAGTATTGAATGAAAAGTGTCAAATGATATTGTATTGGCAATTAACTTTTACCTGACGCTTCACTGAATATATGTACAATGCATTCAGTGAAGTGTCAGGGGAACGTTCATTTCTAATGTTGATTGAAAAGAGAGAGAAGGAAAATAGAGAGGGAGGGAGAGGGAGGGAAAGAAAGTGAAGAAGGGGGAGAGATGGAAAGAGACAAACAGATAGTGGCCAAGTGCCCAATTGTATAAAGCTTTCTGGGCTGGTAAAATTCTATAAGAATGCTCGCCTGCCTTTCTATTTCCCTGGTGGAATTATATAGAGACCTTGAAAACAGGATACCTCGCTAAGAGACATATACTGCATTTTAGTATGGGGAGGAAATGCAGACATTACACAAGTGCAAAACAAAATTAGTAATTAAACAATCTTACAATACGAATAATTGAATGATTCCCACAAAAATACTAAGGAAAAAAATGTATTGTTAAGGTGCAGAAAAAATTGTAACAAGATTGTTCACCAAAAATCATATTTTTTTTAAAAAAAGTTAAATTTTGAATGTAAATTACACAGGAATAAATCGTATTAAATATGCACAGCGTAAATCATAATTTAAGTACACTGGATGCGCTAAAAAAATATTATAGTTTAAAGTACAAAATACAAAGTGTAATTGTTGCTTTTTCGTGACATAGGCCCCTATTTAACAAAGTTTGGCGGACCTGATCCGACAGTGTGGATCAGGTCTGCCAGATCTCGCTGAATACGGAGAGCAATACGCTCTCCGTATTCAGCATTGCACCAGCAGCTCACAAGAGCTGCTGGTGCAACGCCGCCCCCTGCAGACTCGTGGCCAATGGGCCGCCAGCAGGGAGCTGTCAATCAACCCAATCGTACTTGATCAGGTTGAGTTGCGGCGATGTCTGTCCGCATGCTCAGAGCAGGCAGACAGGTTATGGAGCAACGGTCTTTGTGACCGCTGCTTCATAACTGCTGTTTCTGGCAAGCCTGCAGGCTCGCCAGAAACACGGGGCATCGGATAGGCCCCATGGGCTGAACATGGGTGTTCCATGGGTGTGTATAAACTTTCCTCTCAAATCCTAGCATAATTCTATAAACATTTTCGCACTACAGTTCTCACAGTTTTTTCTCAAAGGTGCAGAGCTTTCACTGATATACCCAAAACACTAATTACTCTGAAAGGAAAACCTATGCATACGGAAATTACAGCGTATTGAAGGGACAGTGCACCTAAAACTGCATAATTTATTTTGTATTAAGTGTAATATTCAAGTAAAATACTTGTAATTCGCCCTCCAATGCGAACTTCTACCTAGCAGAGAGCTCTCCTTATTTGTATGGGAGACATCACGCAGAGACAGCTCCTTTTTTTATATAGAATTCCATGAGGGCTGCCCCTGTGTTGGTGTGGAAAACCATGTAAAGACCAAATGTAAAATTGAGAGCTATTGAGAAAAAAACCCCAAGATAGATAGCTAAATTGAGAAATAATGAAAGATAAGCAGAGGGAGAGAGAGAGAAGGAGATAATTAAAGGGAGGAGAGAAATACCCAAAGGAAGAGAGAGAGAGAGAGAGAGAGGGGGGGGGGGGAATGAGACAGGATGAGATGGCCAAAGAGAAATAGAGAGAAATACAGGGAGGGGGATAGAGAGATTGTGAGATTCTATAAGATAGAGAGATTGTGAGATTCTATAAGAAACCTCTCCACTACTTTGAAGCCCCTGTTCTAATTCTATAAAGGCAGTTTTCCCATTGAGAACAAGGGTCCTTCTAAAGGGCATTCACTGCTTTTAAAAGTCATAGGAAAGTCAAACATAAACTTGCATGATTCAGATAGAGCATGTCATTTTAAAACATTTTTCAATTCACTTCTATTTTCAAATGTACATTGAACTCTTGGGGGCCGATTTATCAAGGGCCGAATGGCCCCTGATTCCCCTGTTTCTGCACGAGCCTTCAGGCTCACCGGAAACAGCAGTTATGAAGCAGCAGTCTTAAGACCGCTGCTTCTTACCTGGTCTGCTGCCTCTGAGGCTGCAGACATCAATCTGCCTGATCCTATATGATCGGGTTGATTGCCATCCCTTGCTAGTGGCCGATTGGCCGCAAATCTGCAGGGGGTGACATTGCACAAGCAGTTTACAAGAACTGCTTGTGCAATGCTAAATGCCGTATCAGCGTATCTGTAATGCCGACAGCGTAGCTGTAGTGTATTATGTCGGACAGACATTGATAAATCGGCCCCTTTGTAAACCTTGTAAAAGAGAATACTCACATATCGTACACTAGTGGGAGCTAGCTGCTGATTGGGGCCTGCACACATTTGTCTCTTGGGGCTAACTAGATGGGTTCAGGTAGCTGTGAATAGTGCAATGCTATTTCTTCAGCAAAGGATAACAAGGGAATGAAGCAAATTTGATGTTGTTTAAAACTGTAAAATTGAAAGTTGGCCGATTTTGGCCAAAGCAGGTCATCATTCTATCTCTACTTGGTACTCATATTTGATATCACAGTCTGAAAGATCTAATTTAGAAACCATAGCTTTTAAATGGTCAGACCTTATATTTGATGACATCGATCAAAAGCTGCATGTAACACGATCAATACAATTGCTTTTTAAAGCCACGATTTCAGAGACCTGGAGAGAGTCCCATATAAAATTAATTTATCAAACTTATAACACACCAGATAAAGGAGCTAGATTAAAGAATAAAAACTTTAATAAATGTCCAAAATGTAGTCTTCCGGCTGCAAACCTGCTACATATGATATGGACATGCCCCAAAATAAAACAATTTTGGAAAAGAATAGAATTCTGGATACTTAATATCCTCAAAATATCTGTGCATAGATTTACCCCAAAAGATATAATATTCTTGATAGGTCAAAAAATTCCTTCTATTTAAACTAAGATAATAAATTTAATTATTCTGGCTGCCAGATATCAAATATTTAAGAACTGGAAGAGTACATTTTCCCCAACAATAACAGAAGTTAAGAACTATTTAAAAAAACAATTAATAATTGAGTAAATGACCACAGACCTGAACTCAGAGAAGGAAATATGTAATTTCTTTAAAAAATGGTCTAAATTTATTAGAATATTCCCACCTAGAGAAATTGATTGCCTAATCTTTCCATTTAGAAACACTGAAATGGTTTTGTTGGATATTTGGTAAAGTGTAGAACAGGTTAAGAGATGCAGGGGGATTGAGGGTTTTTTTTTTTTTTTTTTTTTTTTCCTCTTTTCCTCCTTCCTCACCCTTTTTTTTTTTTCGTTTTGCCCCCTTATTATGTTAGGCCTCACTCTCAATAGGAAACAGATTATTGGTACCGTAACAGGTTCAAAGGTGGTAGGGAAAGTAAAACAGGAACTCTTGAAGTTAAAATTGAGGGTCTTTAATGATAATTATTGTTTATAACATTTTGTTGCTTTAAAACAACAAAAAAAAAGGGTTGGGGTTTTCCCCTAATATTATATAGATGGTCATGGTCTATAAATACAAGGAATGTTGGTAATTCCTTGTAAACTGTTTATGTTAACATATATATCTAATCATATCTTTCTTTTCTTCGTTGTATTTAACAAGAAAAAATTAATAAAAGGAATTTAAAAAAAACAAAAAACTGTTTGTTCTATCCATATCGTGCAAGAACATTTTTCCTGTTCTCTAGGCAAGATTGTGATTGTTTTATTAAAAAAAAATAATTATAATAATATTCTCCAATAATGTTTTTCTAAAACCGAACAAGATTTTTGGAAAGATTGGAATCAAGGAAATAAAAACATATATACCTATTGCTCCACTGTAAAATTGTAAAATTATGTAGAAACAAAGTCAGAATTCACTAGATAAAATTATTATAGTTTATATGCAGTAAATAAAATGATTGTGTTAGATACATTGAGCTACTATCCAATGTAAAACATTTATCAATGATGATTATTTAATTGCACAGTATTAAAATAATGTCAACTAAAGATCATCATGTGCTTATAAAGTATTAGTTTACAAATGTTAAAAACTAGTATCATAAAACGAATATCTGGACAAACCAATTTAAAGAAAACAAATATGCACTAATACAATTTGTTAGTATACATTAGTTTCCTTTAAATAAGCTTTAAAAGGTAAAATACTGACCTATAGTGCACTCTATTTCCAATCTATCTTCACAGAACCCAGGGGGACAGGATAAGGTCCTTTAAATCAGGTTCAGGGATCCAACATGCCAAGACTCGTAAGAGCACGGACCTCTGGGCTCTGTGAAGAAGGGTCGGGATTAGAGTGCCTCCCCCATTGAGCTATAGGTAACTAATCAAATACAGGTGATTTTTTTCCCCCTGCAGTAAATGAGCATTTATATTTGCTATAAGCAAATCTAATGTAAATGTTACCAAGCATTTAGTATTTGTTTCGTTTTAAATGAAACAAATATTAAAGCAAACAAATATTTAAAGGGACACTGAACCCAAATTTTTTATTTCGTAATTCAGATACAGCATGCAATTTTAAGCAACTTTCTAATTTACTCCTATTATCAAATTTTCTTCGTTCTCTTGCTATCTTTATTTGAAAAAGAAGGCATCTAAGCTTTTCTATTGGTTCAGAACTCTGGACAGCACTTTTTATTTGTTGGATTAATTTTTCCACTAATCAGCAAGAACAACCCAGGTTGTTTACCAAAAATGGGCCGGCATCTAAACTTACATTCTTGCATTTAAAATAAAGATACTAAGAGAATGAAGAAAAATTGATAATAGGAGTAAATTAGAAAGTGGCTTAAAATTGCCTGCTCTATCTGAATCACGAAAGAAAAAATTTGGGTCCAGTGTCCCTTTAAAAAAAAATAATTTTTTAAGTGATTTATTTGAAACAAGTTATTCAATATTGCACGTATCTACTATCTATCTATTTATCTATCTATCCATCCATCTATCATGAATTTTAACCTATGGGGTTTATTGTTCGGAGGTCTTATATGGGTTTTCGTTTCCAATAGATAGGTTTTCAGTGTTGCTCTTATGTAAAGATAAGTTAATGATGGGGAATTGTTTAGAGTTTACAGTGTTTGTATTGGGGCGATCATGTTTGGGGAGAACCACAATAAACTATGGATTTAGTGGTGTTTGGGTCACATATAGGGGTTCATTAAGTGTGGGGGAACATCATCACTTATGGTGCTCCATTTATCAAGCTGTGATACTGTTTTGAAGCTCCTGTGGTGCAGGCTTACATGATCAATCATTGATAAGCAGCAGATGGCGGCTTAAAATCACTCCAGACTAGTCCAACCAAGGTGATTGACAGCTCATGCTCTCACTCACATGTGATTGGTTATGCAGGAGCACAGGACACAATCTAGCAAAATCACTGGCAGACGGAATCCCTAATTGGGAGTCTGTCCACCTGCACATTAAATAAATGGAGCCCATACAGTAAATAGCAGTCTGGGGGTGGTAGATTAACCATAGTTAGTATTTATTATAGTGGGGCTTGAGTTACAAAAAAGGCTTATTTGCCTTGGGGTAAATGTAATGCAGATGATCATTTCATTAACATAATTCTCACTGGCAATTTTTGTGCAGCAGCTGTTGCTATATTATGTGTCACTGGTGTGACTAACTGCAGATAAAAATAATGTATCTACAGCTGTATGTCAGCAGTGACTATGTAACAATCAGACTGTGCCACGTGGATTAAATGCCTGTAGTGACTCAAAATTGACATTAATAGCAGTCACTACCTGTCATATCTCTTGCCACACTTTATACTTTGTTACATTTGTGTATGGCTTTATTTTGTTTACTTGTGAGTTAAACAAAAGGGTTGTGACAGGAATCTCTGCTGTCATCAATTTAATGGATATATTTTTCACCAAATAACTAATGCATAAAAAAGTTAAAATAATCTATTTATTTTGGGAGGGGGAACAGAAATATAATAGAAAATATATAATGATCATGTCCCTTGGCACTGATGTCAAAAATTATGTAGATTAGGAAGTAAATTGTTAAAGAGAAAAACAGTGTTCTTAAAGTGAAGGTAAATTTTCAACAATGAGTGCCCGGTTTTTAAAAATACTTTTAAAAACAGGGGCACTTTCATTGATGAAAGTTTACATTGCACCAAATTTGTAGAAATACTTACCTTTTACTTCTCCAAAACCGGATCGCTGATCCCAGCCTCAGTTCCTCTGTACTGACGTCAGAAATGACAAAACCGGCTTTCTCCAAACATGGCTTTACCCCCAGAGCGTCCATCTTGTGATACCCGGCTGTGATTGGAGGAATCCGGTTTCGTCGTTGCTGTGTTTGTACAGCAGGAAGAAGAAGGCGGGGGATCGGCGATCCGGTTTTGGAGAAGTAAAAGGTAAGTATTTCTACAAATCCGGTGCAATGTAAACTTTCATCAATGAAGTGCCCCTGTTTTTAAAAGTATTTTTAAAAACCGGGCACTCATTGCTGAAAATTGACATTCACTTTAAAGAGAAACATTCACAGCTTGAACATCTGTAGATAGAGTATTGTAACTTTATACATACTCAGCTATCCCTCTAAATTTCCTTGTCTTCAGTGTTCTCCCAGTTCCTCTTACATTTCTTTATACTGTATATATCTTTAAAGACTGCATCCAAAGAGTCAAATTTGAAAGTTAGGTTCTTTAGCATTCATTTTTACTATTTTTTTCCTTCTCCAAGGTAGTTTTGGCAAGTTAGTTGCCAAGTACATCAGAAGAATCAATTAACTTAGACCTCAGGAAGGTATGTCAAGATTTTCAGCTAATTCTAGTCTTCCTTAACATTCCAGTCTTCCATATTTGAGTGTAATTTACTATTGGAATTTTACTAGGTAATAGTTCCTACAGGGTAATTATTTTTGTCTTGATATCTTTGAAAGATTTATCTTATGGTGTGCATCCAGTCAAATTAAAAAAGAACTGATGTATTTGCTGAAAGTCTTTTTTACAGTTTTAGTAAATTTCTTTGTTTAAGGAGATTATTAGGGATATTTTAATTAGGTCTTAGGAAGTTTTTTTATTGTTATTTAGGAAGGTCTTCCATTTTGTATGCTTATTCCATTCCTCTTTGAGAATTCTTCATGTTTCATTGTAATCCGTGGATAACAGACATTTACTAGTTAAAAAGGTGAACTTGGCCATCTGAGGTTGGACACATTTCTGATTATATCAATTAATAAATTATAGTTTTACATGTTTATTCTTCAGCCCGTCCTCTAGTTTGTAATATTTAATTGCTTTAAACATGTAAGCAAACCTTAACTACATCAACCTAAATTAACTTTTATTTTAAATTTCTTTGTACTATTGAAGATAGTTTCAGGCAAAATATTTACAGAGTCATGGTTTTGCTTCTACTTGATGTAACCCAATGGAATATGTAGAGGGAAGCTGGTACTATTGCACAGTAATAGACTGAATACTCAAATATATAACAGTCCTGTTTATTAGGAAAAAGTTACACAGGCAAATAGCGAGTAATGTCTTGAAACTAATTATATAAGAAAGCAGGAAACAGGTACATACAAGTGTTAATTAGAGCAAACAATACAAACTGGTGTAGCAGATATCAGCTGGTACAAGCTGTTCAGGTGTAAGCTGAGGCAGACAAGAGCTAAGTTCTGAGGAGCTCCCTGAGCCAAGTAAGGGAATGCCCTCTTCAGGGACAAGCAAGGTTGTACATGCTTTAGGACCAAGTAAGGGAGTGCCCGCTATTGGGCCAGGTAAGGTATACTAGCAGCAGGAGACAGAGGCAGATATGAAGACAGGACAAGAAAATAGGCACAACAGGAAATAAGGTACTGGAGCTTGAAAAACTGCAACACATAATATTAAAGCAAAGTACTTAAAGGTCCAAATGCAGAGACAAGGTCAGGTAATTCCAAGATTCAAAGGTTAGCAGTAAGTATTAAGTCCAAAACACAGGCAAGGTCACAGTCAGGAAATCCATCACAGAACAAATAGGGAACAGAAATACAAACAAAGGAAAGATTTCAGAGCCAGAGCAAAGAATAAAGGCCTAGACTGCTTTTTATATAGTCAGAGTACATCTCCCTACTTGGCTTGCATCCAGAGAAGGTGGAGCTGGGAGACACACCTACTGATGACAATATTCATTTTCAAAATTCTGGTTCGATCCCAGACAGGGCACATTAAGGAAAGTCACCAATGGTGTCCCGGCCCTGCAGTTTGCATTTTAGCCACATACATAGCTTATAGGATGTTGACATAGAGGGGCCAATTTATCAATGTCTGTAGTGTATCATGTCCAACATACACTGTCTGCATTAAACAGTGCACAAGCAGGCTTGTGCAATGCCGTCCCCTACAGATTCACGGCCAATTGGCCGCTAGCATGGGGGGTCAATCAGTCCGATCATATAGGATCAGGTGGATTGCAGATCGCAGCCTCAGAGGCAGCAGACCAGTTATGGAGCAGCGGTCTTAAGACCGCTGCTTCATAACTGCTGTTTCGGAGCTTGATAATTCGGCCCTAGAGTCTCTAATTATAGTGTTGCTCCTAAATTTCTTTAATCATCTGAAAATATCAGTTGTTTATGTTCTGCACTGTTGTGGTTACATCTTACAGAGCTCACGCCTCACCTTTAAAGTTCATTAGAAGTAATTTTCTTGGAGTTGACAGAGAATAAAGGGCATAGATCACTGGTTTTCAAACCTGCCCTCAGGCCTCTCTAACAGGCCACATTTTGGTGATATCTGAACAAGAGCACAAGTTAAAATAAATAGCTGATTAGTAAACATGGTTATTTTACCGGCTCTCACCCAAGGTAATACAGAAAACCTGGCCTGTTGGGGAGGCCTGAGGACAGGTTTGAAAACCATTGGCATAGATAATTATGTTGCAATTTAAAGGGACATAACACAAGTTGGGATAGAGACAAAATATAATAATATATGCTTTAATTACTTTACTAGCAAATTTATACTGTATTGCCTCACCATTAACCCTTTCTTTTAAGTTTCGGAATTGTAAAGCTCGTACGCTCCCCACACATTTCCTATCTATAGCTATAGTTGCTTTGGTAGTATGCAAAAGTGCACAGTGATTATTTGCAGGTGCATGCCTAGAATCTGTGAACTCAGTTAAAATACAATGCCTGTGTCTAAACACTGATGGGGGGGGGGTAGTACAGTGCTCTAGACAACATGGCTATGTAAGTCATTTTGTTTATTTTTGAAAATTATTTTAAAATACTTGTCTGCAATTTTTAAACTATTTTTAGCCTTTTTAGGATATGCACAGATCTCAACATGTTTTATGGAATCCTCTAAACACAACAACTTATAAACATAAAAGACACATCAATATTCTTCTGAAAAATGTATTTCTGTTTATTTATTATATATAAAAGGGAGATACAAATGTAAAAATATGTTCCTGAGAGTTAGAACAATTTATTATTGTATTATGGCTTGCATATAACTATGCATGTAACCTTTGCAAAGAGATTAAACATACAGTTAAAGTCAGATCCCCAGTAACAATGCACTACTGAGACCTAGCTGAACAATTCAGTAGCTAGGTTCCAGCAATGTATTGCTGACCCTGAGCTTAGGTATGCTTTTCAACAAATGATAATAAGAAAACAAACTATGTTTTATAACAGAGATAAATAGAAAGTCTCCTAAAATTCCAGGCTCCACCTAAACCTTGAAAATGTACTTTTAACCTATGTGCCCCTTTAAAGGACCAGTAAATACAGTAGATTTGCCTAATCAACAAGTGCATGATAAAAAGATAATGCAATAGCATTTAGTCTGAACTTCAATTGAGCAGTAGATTTTTTTTTCTGTCTAATTTTAAAGTTATGACTTTTCCACTCCCCCTATATCATGTGACAGCCATCAGCCAATCACAAATGCATATATGTATATTGTGTTCATGTTTAGTGGGTGCTTGTGACTCAAAAAGTGTAAATATTAAAAGGCTGTGCACATTTAGTTAACGGAAGTAAACTGGAAAGTTGTTTCATATTGTTTCATATTGCAGTCTTCCGACTGGGGAGATTGACAGCTCATGCTCGCACGTGAATGGCGGTGCGAGGGCAGGTGGCGGCGTTGTGCAAGAGCACAAAATTACGTTCTTGTGCAATGCTGTGCAATGCATATGTATGCCCCTGTCCGCCGTAGCTTGATAAATCGACCCCTAAGCTGCCTATTAGCACAACCCAGGACTCTGTGAAGAAGGGTCGGGATTATCGCCGCTCTGCAGCGTGCTAGAGGTAAGTGTAACGCTTCAGGTGAATTTTTTCAACTGTAGCAAAAGAGCATTTTCATTAATTTAATGAAAATAAATGTAACTATTGCAGAAATATACAGTATTGGTTTTGTTTTAAAAAAAATAATGAATACTGAATAGTGCAGCAGACGAATATTTGGAAAAAATATTTTTTCCGAATATTCATTCCTAAAGATTCATACGAAACAAATTTCTTGCTGCTGTACATCTTTTAATTGATGAATAGTGTATCAACATAGTTCTTAGCAGTCGTTTGTTTTGAAATATATAAATACACACAGAATTCCGCAAGTGAATTTATTTTCGTGCGTTACCCAGTTGATGTCACTACAGAAAATCTCAGCCTGGTGCTTTGAAAATGTTATCTGTCTCTTTATTTTACTTTTAAAGAGGAGAATGTCAGTTAAACTATAATTAGATTCTGTACTCAAGAAGAGACTAAAACATGAAAAACCTTCTCCTTTATTTAATGCAGACCAAGTGACTTACAAAGGCAAACGATTTCTGTTGTGTGACAGAAGACTTTGCATTATGAATACTAATGGGAAACTCTCATGTTGCACCAGCATTCAGCTTTGTAAGAAGATTTTTTTTTTGCTTACTACTGCATTTTTTTTTTTAGGATAACTATGATTAAAATATGGCCTATGACAAGTACAACTCGTACAGCTAGAAGAAAGGCTATAGTTATGGTTTCACACTTTTCAAGGATTATTTTAATATTCTGCCCTCCCAGCTATTTAGCATTCATCTTAGCCTTTTGCTTTCTTTCAGCTTAGTTATAGTAGATAAATATAAAAATACTATATCTATATATCTATAGATAAACTATAGATATATAATTGAAATAGATAGATAGATTAATAGATAGATGAATAGATAGATGATTGATAGATAAATGAAAGATAGATAGATAGATGGCTGATAGATAGATAGATAGATAGATAGATAAATGATAGATGATAGATAGATAAATACATTTGGGACTCATATGTGATAAGGTTAGGTTTGTGAAACTTACCATTTTATTTTCATTTTTTCAGGACCAGAAAACCCCCAGTTTTTAGATTAAAAATAAAGAAAAAAAGGGACAATTTAAATAATAAAAGTATATTACAGAGTTGTTTTAGTAGGTATTTCTAAGCATTTTATATTACAGTCAAAGTGTTTACTGTCCCTTAAAGGGTTTTTCATGATTCAGATAGGGTATGTAATTTTAAACAATTTTCCAATTTACTTTTATCACCAATTTTGCTTTGTTCTCTTGGTATTCTTAGTTGAAAGCTTAACCTAGGAGGTTCATATGCTAATTTGTTAGACCTTGAAGGCCGCCTCTTAAGAATGCATTTTAACAGGTTTTTCACCACTAGAGGGTGTTAGTTCATGAATTTCATATAGATAACACTGTGCTCGTGCACGTGAAGTTACCTGGGAGCTATCACTGATTGGCTAAACTGCAAGTCTGTCAAAAGATATGAAAAAAGGGCAGTTTGCAGAGGCTCAGATACAAGATAATCACAGAGGTAAAAGATATATAAATATAACTGTGTTGGTTATGCAAAACTGGGGAATGGGTAAAAAAGGGATTATCTATCTTTTAAAACAATAACAATTCTGGTGTAGACTGTCCCTTTAAATGGATATAAAACTCCCTATTATAATGTTAGCTTAAACCAACATTAAACACTAAACAAATTCAAGATAGAATGATGCATTCAAAGAAAAGATTAGTCTGAGAATAACATGTAGATGTTTTATTATCTGTTAAAAAATATTGACAATGGGAGCTGCCATGTTGTAACTTAGGTTACCTTCTCTGCTGTGGCCAATTAGGGAGAGTTATAAATAGGTCACTAGAGTGGGCAGCCAATGGCTGTGTAGAATATAACAGTGCTCTGCACTTCCATTTTTCACAGGAACTGAAAAGCTCACAATTTCAGAATGGAATTATAGGAAAAGTATATTGAAGAGTATTTTTTATAAATAAGATTTATAATTTTATATTATCATCTTAAAATGTTTAATGTCCCTTTAAAGGAATGTGAAACTCATTTTTTTCTTTATGACTCAGCTAGAGCATGTGCTTTTAAACTGTCCAATTTACTTCTGTTATCTATTTTTTTTTTCTCTTGGGATCCTTTGTTGAAAAGGATACCTAGGTAGGCCCAGGACAAAGTTCACAAGGTAAGAGCACCAGCCTTTTTTGTTTGGAATTTTGTATGGAAGAGGCTGGTGCTGTTACCTGTTATTTGTTAAACATTGTCTTGATTTGGGGGAGGTGATGCAGAACCCAAGGTACTTTGTCACAGGTGCTGGAAATTGATTTAGAATTAGGTAGGCTCATAGCTGCTGATTAGTGGTTGCACATATATGCCTTATGTTAATGGATCACCTGATGTGTTCAGCTAGCTCCCAGTAGTGCTTTGCTGCTTCTTCAACAAAGGATACCAAGACAATGAAGCAAATTTGATAATAGAATTAAATTGCAAAGTTGTTTAAAATGATATTCTCTATCTGAATCATAGAAGAAAATGTTTGTATTTCATGTCCCTTTAAATAAAATAAAACAACATGGCAAAACACCTTAGAAAACTTTGCTTGTTCCACTTTCTTCCAGAGATGATGGAGAATCTCCATCATACACGTATATGGTGAAATTGACTATATGAGGTCGATTTATGTAGCTGCGAATGCAGCTGTTTCCGCACGAGCCTTCAGGCTCGCTGGAAACATAAGTTAAGAAGCAGCTATCTTAAGACCGCTGCTTCTTAAAGGGACAGTAAAGTCAAAACTAAACTTTCATGATTTAGATAGGACCTGCAATTTTAAACAACTGTCCAATGTACTTTTATAATCAAATTTGCTTTGTTCCCTTGGTGGTATTTTTGAAAAGATAAACCTAGCTAGGCTCAAACTGATTTCTAAACCGTTGAAAACCACCTCTTAGCTCAGAGCATTTTGAAAGTTTTTCACAGTGAAACAGTGTTAGTTCATGTGTGTCATATAGATAACATTGTGCTCACTCCTGTGAAGTTATCTACGGCCGCAAATCTGCAGGGGGTGGCATTGCACAAGCATTTCACATCAAATGCTTGTGCAATGATAAATGCCCACAGTGTATGCTGTTGGCATTTATCGATGTTGGGCGGACATGATCCGCTACCGTCTATCATGTCCGCCCGCATCTTCATAAATCGGCCCCTATGAAGCAAGGAACTATTATTTCTCCAACATAGGTGTGTCCGGTCCACGGCGTCATCCTTACTTGTGGGATATTCTCTTCCCCAACAGGAAATGGCAAAGAGCCCAGCAAAGCTGGTCACATGATCCCTCCTAGGCTCCGCCTTCCCCAGTCATTCTCTTTGCCGTTGTACAGGCAACATCTCCACGGAGATGGCTTAGAGTTTTTTGGTGTTTAACTGTAGTTTTTATTATTCAATCAAGAGTTTGTTATTTTAAAATAGTGCTGGTATGTACTATTTACTCTGAAACAGAAAAGAGATGAAGATTTCTGTTTGTAAGAGGAAAATGATTTTAGCAACCGTTACTAAAATCGATGGCTGTTTCCACACAGGACTGTTGAGAGGAATTAACTTCAGTTGGGGGAAACAGTGAGCAGACTTTTGCTGCTTGAGGTATGACACATTTCTAACAAGACGATGTAATGCTGGAAGCTGTCATTTTCCCTATGGGATCCGGTAAGCCATTTTTATTACATAAAGAAAAAAAGGGCTTCACAAGGGCTTTTAAGACTGTAGACATTTTCTGGGCTAAAACGATTGATATATAAGCATATTTTATACTTCATAGCTTTGAGGAATTATTTTATTCTTGGGAATTATGTAAAATAACCGGCAGGCACTGTATTGGACACCTTATTCTCTAGGGGCTTTCCCTAATCATAGGCAGAGCCTCATTTTCGCGCCTCTATTGCGCACTTGTTTTTGGGAAGCATGACATGCAGATGCATGTGTGAGGAGCTCTGATACATAGAAAAGACTTTTTGAAGGCGTCATTTGGTATCGTATTCCCCTTTGGGCTTGGTTGGGTCTCAGCAAAGCAGATACCAGGGACTGTAAAGGGGTTAAATATAAAAACGGCTCCGGTTCCGTTATTTTAAGGGTTAAAGCTTTCAAATTTGGTGTGCAATACTTTTAAGGCTTTAAGACACTGTGGTGAAATTTGGGTGAATTTTGAACAATTCCTTCATACTTTTTCACATTTGCAGTAATAAAGTGTGTTCAGTTTAAAATTTAAAGTGACAGTAACGGTTTTATTTTAAAACGTTTTTTGTACTTTGTTATCAAGTTTATGCCTGTTTAACATGTCTGAACTACCAGATAGACTGTGTTCTGTATGTGGGGAAGCCAAGGTTCCTTCTCATTTAAATAGATGTGATTTATGTGACACAAAATTTAGAGAAAATGATGCCCAAGATGATTCCTCAAGTGAGGGGAGTAAGCATGGTACTGCATCATCCCCTCCTTCGTCTACACCAGTCTTGCCCACACAGGAGGCCCCTAGTACATCTAGTGCGCCAATACTCCTTACTATGCAACAATTAACGGCTGTAATGGATAATTCTATCAAAAACATTTTAGCCAAAATGCCCACTTATCAGCGAAAGCGCGACTGCTCTGTTTTAGAAAATACTGAAGAGCATGAGGACGCTGATGATATTGGTTCTGAAGTGCCCCTACACCAGTATGAGGGGGCCAGGGAGGTTTTGTCTGAGGGAGAAATTTCAGATTCAGGGAAAATTTCTCAACAAGCTGAACCTGATGTGATTACATTTAAATTTAAATTGGAACATCTCCGCGCCCTGCTTAAGGAGGTGTTATCTACTCTGGATGATTGTGAGAATTTGGTCATTCCAGAGAAATTATGTAAAATGGACAAGTTCCTAGAGGTCCCGGGGCCCCCCGAAGCTTTTCCTATACCCAAGCGGGTGGCGGACATTGTAAATAAAGAATGGGAAAGGCCCGGCATACCTTTCGTCCCTCCCCCTATATTTAAGAAATTGTTTCCTATGGTCGACCCCAGAAAGGACTTATGGCAGACAGTCCCCAAGGTCGAGGGGGCGGTTTCTACTCTAAACAAACGCACCACTATACCCATAGAAGATAGTTGTGCTTTCAAAGATCCTATGGATAAAAAATTAGAGGGTTTGCTTAAAAAGATGTTTGTTCAGCAAGGTTACCTTCTACAACCAATTTCATGCATTGTTCCTGTCACTACAGCAGCGTGTTTCTGGTTCGATGAACTAGAAAAGGCGCTCAATAAAGATTCTTCTTATGAGGAGATTTTGGACAGAATTCATGCTCTCAAATTGGCTAACTCTTTCACCCTAGACGCCACTTTGCAATTGGCTAGATTAGCAGCGAAAAATTCTGGGTTTGCTATTGTGGCGCGCAGAGCGCTTTGGCTAAAATCTTGGTCAGCGGATGCGTCTTCCAAGAACAAATTGCTTAACATTCCTTTCAAGGGGAAAACGCTGTTTGGCCCTGACTTGAAAGAGATTATTTCTGATATCACTGGGGGCAAGGGCCACGCCCTTCCTCAGGATAGGTCTTTCAAGGCCAAAAATAAACCTAATTTTCGTCCCTTTCGCAGAAACGGACCAGCCCCAAGTGCTACGTCCTCTAAGCAAGAGGGTAATACTTCTCAAGCCAAGCCAGCCTGGAGGCCAATGCAAGGCTGGAACAAAGGTAAGCAGGCCAAGAAACCTGCCACTGCTACCAAGACAGCATGAGATGTTGGCCCCCGATCCGGGACCGGATCTGGTGGGGGGCAGACTCTCTCTCTTCGCTCAGGCTTGGGCAAGAGATGTTCTGGATCCTTGGGCGCTAGAAATAGTCTCCCAAGGTTATCTTCTGGAATTCAAGGGGCTTCCCCCAAGGGGGAGGTTCCACAGGTCTCAATTGTCTTCAGACCACATAAAAAAACAGGCATTCTTACATTGTGTAGAAGACCTGTTAAAAATGGGAGTGATTCATCCTGTTCCATTAGGGAACAAGGGATGGGGTTCTACTCCAATCTGTTCGTAGTTCCCAAAAAAGAGGGAACATTCAGACCAATCTTAGATCTCAAGATCCTAAACAAGTTTCTCAAGGTTCCATCGTTCAAAATGGAAACCATTCGAACAATTCTTCCTTCCATCCAGGAAGGTCAATTCATGACCACGGTGGATTTAAAGGATGCGTATCTACATATTCCTATCCACAAGGAACATCATCGGTTCCTAAGGTTCGCATTTCTGGACAAGCATTACCAGTTTGTGGCACTTCCGTTCGGATTAGCCACTGCTCCAAGAATTTTCACAAAGGTACTAGGGTCCCTTCTAGCGGTGCTAAGACCAAGGGGCATTGCAGTAGTACCTTACTTGGACGACATACTGATTCAAGCGTCGTCCCTTCCACAAGCAAAGGCTCACACGGACATTGTCCTGGCCTTTCTCAGATCTCACGGGTGGAAAGTGAACGTAGAAAAAAGTTCTCTATCTCCGTCAACAAGGGTTCCCTTCTTGGGAACAATAATAGACTCCTTAGAAATGAGGATTTTTCTGACAGAGGCCAGAAAATCAAAACTTCTAAACTCTTGTCAAATACTTCATTCTGTTCCTCTTCCTTCCATAGCGCAGTGCATGGAAGTAATAGGTTTGATGGTAGCGGCAATGGACATAGTTCCTTTTGCGCAAATTCATCTAAGACCATTACAACTGTGCATGCTCAGTCAGTGGAATGGGGACTATACAGACTTGTCTCCGACGATACAAGTAGATCAGAGGACCAGAGATTCACTCCGTTGGTGGCTGTCCCTGGACAACCTGTCACAGGGGATGAGCTTCCGCAGACCAGAGTGGGTCATTGTCACGACCGACGCCAGTCTGGTGGGCTGGGGCGCGGTCTGGGGACCCCTAAAAGCTCAGGGTCTTTGGTCTCGGGAAGAATCTCTTCTCCCGATAAATATTCTGGAACTGAGAGCGATATTCAATGCTCTCAAGGCTTGGCCTCAGCTAGCAAAGGCCAAGTTCATACGGTTTCAATCAGACAACATGACGACTGTTGCGTACATCAACCATCAGGGGGGAACAAGGAGTTCACTGGCGATGGAAGAAGTGACCAAAATCATTCAATGGGCGGAGACTCACTCCTGCCACTTGTCTGCAATCCACATCCCAGGAGTGGAAAATTGGGAAGCGGATTTTCTGAGTCGTCAGACATTTCATCCGGGGGAGTGGGAACTCCATCCGGAAATCTTTGCCCAACTTACTCAATTGTGGGGCATTCCAGACATGGATCTGATGGCCTCTCGTCAGAACTTCAAGGTTCCTTGCTACGGGTCCAGATCCAGGGATCCCAAGGCGACTCTAGTAGATGCACTAGTAGCACCTTGGACCTTCAAACTAGCTTATGTATTCCCGCCGTTTCCTCTCATCCCCAGGCTGGTAGCCAGGATCAATCAGGAGAGGGCATCGGTGATCTTGATAGCTCCTGCGTGGCCACGCAGGACTTGGTATGCAGACCTGGTGAATATGTCATCGGCTCCACCATGGAAGCTACCTTTGAGACGAGACCTTCTTGTTCAAGGTCCGTTCGAACATCCGAATCTGGTCTCACTCCAACTGACTGCTTGGAGATTGAACGCTTGATCTTATCAAAGCGAGGGTTCTCAGATTCTGTCATTGATACTCTTGTTCAGGCCAGAAAGCCTGTAACTAGAAAAATCTACCACAAAATATGGAAAAAATATATCTGTTGGTGTGAATCTAAAGGATTCCCTTGGGACAAGGTAAAAATTCCTAAGATTCTATCCTTTCTTCAAGAAGGTTTGGAGAAAGGATTATCTGCAAGTTCTTTGAAGGGTCAGATTTCTGCCTTGTCTGTGTTACTTCACAAAAAGCTGGCAGCTGTGCCAGATGTTCAAGCCTTTGTTCAGGCTCTGGTTAGAATCAAGCCTGTTTACAAACCTTTGACTCCTCCTTGGAGTCTCAATTTAGTTCTTTCAGTTCTTCAGGGGGTTCCGTTTGAACCCTTACATTCCGTTGATATTAAGTTATTATCTTGGAAAGTTTTGTTTTTGGTTGCAATTTCTTCTGCTAGAAGAGTTTCAGAATTATCTGCTCTGCAGTGTTCTCCTCCTTATCTGGTGTTCCATGCAGATAAGGTGGTTTTGCGTACTAAACCTGGTTTTCTTCCGAAAGTTGTTTCTAACAAAAACATTAACCAGGAGATAGTCGTGCCTTCTTTGTGTCCGAATCCAGTTTCAAAGAAGGAACGTTTGTTGCACAATTTGGATGTAGTTCGTGCTCTAAAATTCTATTTAGATGCTACAAAGGATTTTAGACAAACATCTTCCTTGTTTGTTGTTTATTCTGGTAAAAGGAGAGGTCAAAAAGCAACTTCTACCTCTCTCTCTTTTTGGATTAAAAGCATCATCAGATTGGCTTACGAGACTGCCGGACGGCAGCCTCCTGAAAGAATCACAGCTCATTCCACTAGGGCTGTGGCTTCCACATGGGCCTTCAAGAACGAGGCTTCTGTTGATCAGATATGTAAGGCAGCGACTTGGTCTTCACTGCACACTTTTACTAAATTTTACAAATTTGATACTTTTGCTTCTTCTGAGGCTATTTTTGAGAGAAAGGTTTTGCAAGCCGTGGTGCCTTCCATCTAGGTGACCTGATTTGCTCCCTCCCTTCATCCGTGTCCTAAAGCTTTGGTATTGGTTCCCACAAGTAAGGATGACGCCGTGGACCGGACACACCTATGTTGGAGAAAACAGAATTTATGTTTACCTGATAAATTACTTTCTCCAACGGTGTGTCCGGTCCACGGCCCGCCCTGGTTTTTTAATCAGGTCTGATAATTTATTTTCTTTAACTACAGTCACCACGGTATCATATGATTTCTCCTATGCAAATATTCCTCCTTTACGTCGGTCGAATGACTGGGGAAGGCGGAGCCTAGGAGGGATCATGTGACCAGCTTTGCTGGGCTCTTTGCCATTTCCTGTTGGGGAAGAGAATATCCCACAAGTAAGGATGACGCCGTGGACCGGACACACCGTTGGAGAAAGTAATTTATCAGGTAAACATAAATTCTGTTTTATATATTTATTCATATTTTTATGTTTATCATCCCTTTAAAAACTTTTATGGAGATAAAACTTTAGTTAACTTTTATTAGTAAACCTTCTTTTTTACAATATAGAGGAAATACTTGCCTTTGCCACAGAGGAAAGTGATATTTTTAGTTCTCCTATTTGCTCTGAGTCCTTTACTGTTCCTATTTAGTGAATACTGTTAATGATAAATCTGTATTTTAACTCACATTAAGTACTAGTAAATATATGTACTGAATAATTAAAGGGAAACTCAAGTCAGAATAAACACTTATGATTCAGAAAGAGCAGCAGTTTTAAGATAAATTCCAATTTACTTCCATTATCAAATTTTGCACAGTCGTTTCATAATTGCACACTTTCTGGGGAACAAGATTCTACTGAGCATCGGCACATTAGGGATGGGTGAATGTGTTTATATTCAAATTCAAATGTTAGAATGAATGTTATTGTAGATATTCGATTTACATAATAGAATGTTGATAAGAACGAATAATCTTAAAAATTCTATTATCGAATGTTATTTACAGTTTCCGAATGGCACTTTCGAATTAGAATGTCACATTCGATTTCAAATATTACATTTATAAAACAGTATTAAACTAGAAATACTATTTTGAATTCGAATATTACATTTAAAAAACACAGTATTAGACTAGAAATACTATTTCAAATTTGAATATTACATTTAAAAAACACAGTATTAGACTAGAAATACTATTTCAAATTTGAATATTACATTTAAAAAACACAGTATTAGACTAGAAATACTATTTCAAATTTGAATATTACATTTAAAAAACACAGTATTAGACTAGAAATACTATTTCAAATTTGAATATTACATTTCGAAATTTAATGAATACTTAGCTAAACATTCTATTATTCAAACGAATATTTTTGAATTTTATTGAAAAATTTGAAAACAATAATTTGAAAATAGAATGTTATATAAACATTCGAAATTCTATTTGAACGAACAAATGTATCAAAATTCTTTTAAATTTTGAATTTTTAGAAACATTCGCCCCATCCCTAGTGCAAATGCTCACAGGGTATACGTATACTTGTCTGTGATTGACTGATGTTTGATGTTATAGGGGGACGGAAAATGGTAGAAAAAAATTAATCTGCTATTACATTGTCTTTTAATAATGCACTGGTTAATTATGCAATTCTACTGCATTGAGTGGTTCTTTAATGTATTTAATGTTTGTTTTCCCTATGCATTCAGAGACTGTTTTACTTTACTGCTTTAGGGGGAAAGCATTTTTTGTTAAGTAGTTTTATATCTATTGTGACATTTAAATAACAATAGAGACATGAATGTAGCATTTTTTAGCCTCTGTGTGATAGACACTGTTTTCTGTTTTGCAAGGAATTTTATCACATTTCAGCATTCTTGGTATTTGAGCCACTGGTTAAAGGGACATAGTACTGTAAAAATTTATTTTATTTAATCTGCTTCCAATAGTCCAGCTGGAATGCACTGAATTGTTTACTAACACTCCTTTTACATTTTTTATTTATTTGAAATAGCTGCTTTTGCCAGAATACTGAAAATATAAATACTGCAGTATTGGCTATAGAAAAGCTACGTAAAAAAATAGGCTTTTCATTTAGCTAATACTGCAGTATTGAAATTGTCAGTATATTGTAATTTTGGCTGGCAAAAGCAGCTATTTCAAATGACAAAATAAAGGTGAAGGTTTAGCAGTAACCCAATAGGAGGGTGGGAAAGGGAAATCAGCCAATTTGAATGTAGTTATTTAAGCTGCTTTGAATACAGTTTACTCACTACTATTAGCTGCTTGCCTGAGTATATTGTTCTTTTAAAGTAGACCCAACTATAAAAAGAACAAAAGCAGTTGACCGCCACCAAAATTGAAGGCACCTCAGCTTTAGACCAGACACTAGCAGACAGAGTATGATCATGTATTTGAAGCAGCAGACTGATTAGCCCCTCAAATGGGATCAGGCGTCAGAAGGATTGTAACCACTCATAATAGCCTATTTAATGCTGAAATTAAGGAAGGCAAATATAAATTTTTTTGACATTTGAATGGCAGAAGGAATATTTACCTTAACAGATAAAAAATATTACTAACAATAAAAAAATTGGTAAAGAGATATGAAACCCGAAATTAAAAATGGTCTGTGTTTCAGAAAACGCATACAGTTTTTAAGTTTCCAATTTATTTCTATTATCTAATTCGCTTTATTCTCTTGTTATTGTTTGTTGAATCGATACCTAGGTAGGTTTCTGGAGCACTTCTTGATGGGAAATAGTTCTTCCATCTAGTACTGTTGCAAATGGATAACATTCTTGCAAAAACGGCTTATGTGCCAGCTTTTCAACAAAAGATTCCAAGAGAACAAAGAACATTTAATAATAGAAGTAAATTAGAAAGTTGTTTAAAGGGACTTGAAACCCAAATTGTTTCATTCATGATTCAGATAGAGGATACAATTTTAAAAAAAAGTATCCAGTTTGCTTCTTTTATCAAATTTGCTTCGTTCTCATGTTATTCTTTGTTGAATAGATATCTAGATAGGCAACATGCACATGTCTGGAGCACTACATGACAGGAAACAGTGTTGCCATCTAGTACTCTTGCTAATGTATTACATTGTTGTAAAACTGCTGTCATATAGTACTGCAGTCACGTGAACACCCTTAAACTTACCTTCCTATTTTTAATAATAGAAGTAAATTGGAACGTTTTTTAAAATTGTATGTTCTATCTGAATAATGAAAGAAACATTTTGGGATCATTGTCCCTTTAACTACATTATGAATGCTGACTGTTTCTAATACTTGAATAAAACTTTCATATTGAAATGTAAATGCTAATATTGAATTATCTGTTACATTAGGTATTGTGAAATGTAACATTAATTTGCAAAATAGCAAATGTTTGGCACATATCTGACATTTATTTAGAATAAACACATATGGAATCTTTTGCAAATAGTTATATTGGAATATGTTTACAAGATAGTAACATTTAATCTTTCTTATCCTTCTAAATAAAAGCTCATGAAAAGTTGCATTGTCTAAATAAATACAGAAATACTAAACATTTAAACAATACATTTATTGCCAAATATCGTTTAGACAAATACAGCTGTTGTAAAGCTGAGGTCTATTTTATTAAAGGACAAAATGAAAAGTCAACAATCGCTGCTGTGGAGTAGACTGTGGTTGATTACAATCCATTAGAAAAATGTATCAACTCATTTATCTCCAAAATTCCCTGTAGATAAATTTTTGTAGGTGATTAAACACATAGGTGCAGATAATCCAAAGCGCGTTATCATAGAGAGAAATGATGTGAATTTTTTGGTATTGTTTTTAGATCTTTTCTTGTGATATATGTGTCTCTTCTTCATGCCCAGAACTCTGCACAGAGAGAGAAAAAGCTCTCAAGCTGAAATTTGCCTTTCTAAAATTATTTAAGGGTTGTTAGTACTGACGAGACTTAAAGGGAAGTGAAACCTATTTTTTTTTTCTTTAATGATTCAGATAGATCCTATTATTTTAAACAATTTTCCAATTTACTTCTATTATCTAATTTGCTTCATTCTCTTGGAATCCTTTCTTGAAAAGCATACCTAGGTAGGCTCAGAAGCTGGGAGCTAGCTGCTGATTGGTGGCTGCACATATATGCCTCATCATTGGCTTACTATTGTTTTCAGCTAACTTCGAGTAGTACATTCATACTCTTTGAATAAAGGATACCAAGAGAATGAAGCAACATTGATAAATAAATACATTGAAACATTGCTTAAATGTATGCTTTATCTGAATTATGAATGATAATTTTGGGGTTTTATGTCCTATTAAGTGCAATTAATAGTGCACTAATAAATGTGCTAATGAATGTTTGCACCTTTAATTTTTTTGTACATGTTGATAGCTTACTTAAAAATAGCCCTATAAATATACAATATGCATAGAATTTACTGTTACAATCTTTCTTTAAATTAACAAAAAATACTTTTGCTATTAAAACCATTTATTTATCTTGAACCATTTGGAATTAAAAATGTATTTGTTGTGTCAAATATCTAGCTTGCAACTAGATATTTGACACAACAAATACATTTTTAATTCCAAATGGTTGAAGATAAATAAATAGCTTTTCATAGATGTCTCGGGCATACAAAATACACTGTGTAAAAAGAGTTTGCCTCACTTAAATGCATAGAGCATTGCTGTTAGCATGCAGAGAATAAATACTGGATACTGAGGTATTTGGGGGTCAAGCCAAGTACCTTTGTAGAACTATATGAAAGCAGAAATAGTCTACTCTGTCAATACATTTATCTCTGTAACTTCCACTATTATTTCTTGCCCTTCACAACCACTTATGATTCAACAAGCTTTCAAAAGAAAAATACAATATTCAATAGTTCAATTTCACAGTCATTTTCAGGCAGTGCATCAGTTGTATTGGTATAATTTCTTTACTATTTCTGGTAACATCATATTTTATTCTTTGTTACAGACCTCTTGACAAAAATTTGAAGGGATTGTTGGATATTTTTTTTTTGTGCGTTGCAAGAATATCTGATTCTTTCAAGAAAAATTCCTGTTGAAGAAATGGCTTATATTTGGAAATTGTGTTTACATATCATCTTTGTGACTTCTATGGTAAGTATATATTATTATTTGGATCTTAAAATGTAAGATATGAATATAAATAATGTGTTCTATTTATAATTAGGTAGACATATTATATAAGTGATTAAATCTTAAAGGGACACTGAACCCAAATTTTTTCTTTTGTAATTCAGACAGAGCAAGCAATTTTAAGCAACTTTCTAATTTACTCCTATTTTCAAATGTTCTTCATTCTCTTGGTATTTTTATCTGAAAAGCAAGAATGTAAGTTTAGATGCCGGCTCATTTTTTGATGAACAACCTGGGTTGTTCTTGCTGATTGGTGGATAAATTCATCCAGCAATAATCAAGTGCTGTCCAGGGTACTGGACTTTCTTTTTCAAATAAAGATATCAAGAGAACAAAGAAAAATTGATAATAGGAGTAAATTAGAAAGTTGCTTAAAATTGCATGCTCTATCTAAATCATGAATTTGGGTTCAGTATCCCTTTAAGCAACAGGTATTTTAATTGATTTAGGGCTAGATTACTACTGGAGAGCTAATTTATTGCGTTCCCTTAAACGGGCAAATTCTTGATAAATAACCAGTCATTACAAGTGGCTGGTTACTGCTACCGCGAGCTCGCCGTAGCAATTAGCTCTCCGAACATTAACCAAAGATCTGGCCCATAGACAAGGCTAATTGGACTCCACTTAGAAAGCCTTGGGTGGATAAAGTTCTTTGCAGGGAACTTGTCCCCTCGCCTCATTTATGCAACCCTGTCCCCTGCTCACATGCAACGGAGCTTGTGAGAGCAGGGGTTGTCAATATTCCTGGTCTGATCAATAAAGTATAATTTAACTCCTCCACCTCAAAGGACAGCTGCTTCTAAACTTGCTGTTGCTGGCTTCCTGAGAAATCCTCCACAGCAAGGACTCAGAACCTGCCACCCACATCTTCACAACTGGAAACTATTGACTCTGATCAAATTTCTGTCTGAAGTCTAGGCTAAAAGGCACAGTAAAGTCAAATTTATTTATTTTATGATTTAGAGCATGCAAATCTCTACAGCTTTTCAAATTACATAAGTTATCAAATTTGCTTTCTGGTATTATTTGTTGAAAAGCATACATAGGTATGCTCAGGAGCAGTAATGCACTACTGGGAGTTAGCTGGTGATTGGTGGCTACACATATATGCCTCTTGTCATTGACTCCCTGTAGTGCATTGCTGCTGCTGAACTCTTCAACAAAGGATAGCAATATAACTAAGCAAATTTGATAAAATAAGTAAATTGGAAAGTTCCATCTGAATCATGAAAGTTTAACTTTTACTTTGTCCCTTTAATTAATAATTAGAGCCTCATGTATAACCTAAACATTCTTGAAAGTGCCTTCATGTTTATCCTTATACCAGCTCTATTGAAAGTCTAGTCCATTAATTGGCCGCTAACTCGGTAAGGAACCGGTTCTGCAAATTATTCCTGAACCTGCAGTACAGCTCCACACCTTAAAAGGATTAACAAATAAACTCTCATGTTTTAGAGAGAGAGTACAATTTTCAAAAATAATTAAATTGACTTGTATCATTAACTTGCCTCTTGTCTTGGTAGCCTATTAGCCTATGTTGGAACTTATTTTCTTTTCTTAAGAGCATACTGAAGTAGGCTTAAGAGTGTGCATGTACATTGGGTACTACAGTATATGGCAGCAGTGTTTTCAACAATATTTGTAACAATTATTTATACAGTGCTGAGACACGTGCACTGTCCTGAGCCTACCTCAGTATGCTCTGATGGAAATCTCAACATCTTACTAAGAGCAATAGGTCAATTAAATGCTTGAAGTAAACTGTTTTTTTTTTTTTTTAAATTGTTCACTCTATCTGAACCATAAAAGTTTAATTTTACTTTCATGACCCTTTAAAAACTAAAAGGTTCTAGGACAAACAGACGTACTGGGGTTGGAGATTCGGATGTTTCTATTACTATTTATTTCTGATTAGGTTATGGCACCTTTCAGAACTAATATTTTTACAATACAAATTGTAACACCCCCTTTAACTATCTGCTGTACAAGGTGCATTAGTTTAGGGTGCACGGTACAAAGCAGGAACTTTCATTTTTTCATCTGCAAAAAAATAAAACTTGTACGCTGTATCATACACAGTAACCACAAACACATTATACAGCTATCAAATAACTTGCTATAGCAATGATGTGTGAGAGTGCACTGTTTCTGTGACAGTTTGTGACAATACTTAAGTTCCAAGATGGCGGAGCCCAGTATGAAAAGGCAGGCTTCATCATCGGGCATCTTTAAGCTGATAAATAAATTTTTTTCTGATAGGCACAAACAATTTGATTGTTTGCAATTAATTTCAGACTGGAGAAACATGCATTTGCCCCAGTAAAATCTATATCTATTTGTAATTTTATGTGAAGTAATATATTATTTTCTTGTTGAAATATTTGCTTATTTCTCTCCCCATTAGCCATTCTCTACCTCATAAAATAAACCCTTACATCATGGTTGCCAGCCTCAGGCCCTGTGGTCTCAATGCCAGAGCTGGTTATGTGAGCTCCAACCTCATAATACTCTTCTGTTCTGCTTTGAACTCTTCATTGCTTGAGTGGTCCATAAAGCCAATTCTCTGAGATAGGGACACGATGGCCATGCTTATAATGATATTATATCAAAGCTTTACTTCACTAGAGCAGTATAATACAATGAGGCCGATTTAACTTTCCCCCGAATGGTGCCT
Organism: Bombina bombina; assembly: GCF_027579735.1. NCBI lineage: Eukaryota > Metazoa > Chordata > Amphibia > Anura > Bombinatoridae > Bombina > Bombina bombina. The sequence goes on from NC_069503.1 coordinate 154,307,755, forward strand.
AATGCACTTGTTTCCGAGCGAGCCTTCAGGATCCCCGGAAACAGAAGTTAAGAAGCAGCGGTCTTAAGACCACTGCTCCTTAACTCGTCCGCTGCCTCTGAGACTGAGGACATCAATCCGCCTGATCGAATACGATCGGGTTGATTGACACCCCCTGCTATTGGCCGATTGGCCGCGAATCTGTAGGGGCACAATGTGGGCTAGACTAGCAGGGGAATTAAATCTATAATGCAGGGAGGTGGTGCAATATATTGTGTTAGTCTCAGGTAAATGAATAATGCACAATATGGTATTGCAGGTAGATGATTACAATTTTTAACCAAAGCATCTTAAACATTGTTAGAGCATCCTATACTTTTAGTTTATAGCCTTTGTGGTGCTATTGGCATTCTCACTGTACTCTTGTTAAGTGGTGCATTATGTGTTACGCTCTAGCACAATTCAAAATTCTACAGTAAAATTTAGCACTTTTTGTGACCTAAAGTAGTTGATTTATCACCTGCAAGTTTGCATAAAAAACACATGAAAATGCTATGTGAAAAAAGGGATTAAGTTCCATTTAGACTTAATGCTATGGAAACAAAGATCTATTGATTAAAAGGTTTTGTGTCAGAATTGAAGAGATATAGAGGCCTAGTTATCAACGTGTCTACTTACCTGCCTTCGCCAGCCCAATATGCCCGCCTAAGCTCGCCTACCATCGCTGCCGCGGACCTGAAAAATCTCGCCAAAGTTATCAATAAAGCTGTCAAAAAGCCGCGCACCAAGTACGGGGCGATGAGCAGCGGACTGTGATAGTTATCACTCATCTGATCTCGCTGCTCTTCAGCATTTTTACAGCTTTATTGACAAGCTGTCACTTAGCACCCACACTAACTATACTGTTCTAGCCCCTTGGATGATGACTTCTGCCGCTCCGGATCTCCTCTTCGGTTCCATCGGTGGTCGGCTGGCTGAAGACTGCTAAAGGTAGGATGATCTTCAGGGGGGTAGTGTTAGGTTTATTTAAGGGGGGTTTGGGTTAGAGTAGGGGTATGTGGGTGGTGGGTTTTAATGTTGGTGGGGTTGTATTTTTATTTTACAAGCAAAAGAGCTGTTTTCTTTGTTGCATGCCCAGCAAAAGGCCCTTTTAAGGGCTGGTAAGGTAATTGAGCTGTTAACTTTTTAATGTAGAATAGGGTAGGGCATTTTTTTTATTTTGGGGGGCTTTGTTATTTTATTAGGGGGCTTAGATTAGGTGTAAGTAGCTTAAAATTGTTGTAATATTTTTTAAATGTTTGTAACTTATTTTTTTTATTTTTGTAAGTTAGCTTTTTTATTTTTTGTACTTTAATTAGTTTATTTAATTGTATTTAATTGTAGTTATTTGTAGGTAATTTATTTAATTAATTTAATGATAGTGTAGTGTAAGGTTTAATTGTAACTTAGGTTAGGATTTATTTTACAGGTAATTTTGTATTTCTTTTAGCTAGGTAGTTATTAAATAGTTAATAACTATTTAATAACTATTCTAACTAGCTAAAATAAATACAAAGTTACCTGTAAAATAAATATAAATCCTAAAATAGCTACAATGTAATTATTAATTACATTGTAGCTATCTTAGGGTTTATTTTACAGGTATTTAGTTTTAAATAGGAATAATTTATTTAATGATAGTTAGTGTAGTGTTAGGTGTAATTGTAACTTAGGTTTGTTTTTATTTTACAGGTAAATTTCTCTTTATTTTAACTAGGTAGCTATTAAATAGTTAATAACTATTTAATAGCTATTGTACCTATTTAAAATAAATTGAAATTTGCCTGTAAAATAAAAATAAATCCTAAAATAGCTACAATATAATTATTATTTATATTGTATCTATATTAGGGTTTATTTTAAAGGTAAGTATTTAGTTTTAAATAGGATTAATTTAGTTAATAAGAGTTATAATATTTAGATGTATTTAATTAATATTTAAATTAAGGGGGGTGTTAGGGTTAGACTTAGGTTTAGGGGTTAATAATTTTATTATAGTTGCGGTGGTGTAGGGGGGGCAGGATAGGGGTTAATAAATTTATTATAGGTGGCGACGGTGTAAGGGGGGCAGATTAGGGGTTAATACGTTTAATATAGGTGGCGGCGGGGTCCGGGAGTGGCGGTTTAGGGGTTAATCAGTTTATTAGAGTGGCGGCGGGTCCGGAAGCAGCGGTTTAGGGGTTAATACGTTTATTAGAGTGGTGGTGGGCTCCGGGAGCGGCGGTTTAGGGGGTAATACATTTATTTAGTTGCGGCGGTGTAGGGGGGGACAGACTCGGGGTACATGTTAGGGTGTTAGGTGTAGACATCTCCCATAGGAATCAATGGGATATCTGGCAGCAGCAAACATGAACTTTCGCTATGGTCAGACTCCCATTGATTCCAATGGGATCCGCCGCCTCCAGGGCGGCGGATTGAAAACCAGGTACGCTGGGCCGGAAAAGTGCCGAGCGTACCTGCTAGTTTTTTTGATAACTAGCAAAAGTAGTCAGATTGTGCCGAACTTGTGTGTGGAACATCTGTAGTGACGTAAGAATCGATCTGTGTCAGACTGAGTCCGGCGGATCGAAGCTTACGTCACTAAATTCTACTTTTGCCGGTGTGTAGGGCTTGATAACTTAGGCGAATCAGCCTCGCCACAAATACTCTGCGGAATTCCAGAGTATTTGAGGTTGACGGCTTGATAACTAGACCCCATTGTATTTTGCAAGGGTGGGACTCTTTTTTTTTATAAACACTAACCAGAGCCACCATCAGGGGGTAAATTGGGTGACTAATGTCAGGGGCCCAGTGTGCCATGGGGCCCCATGAGGCAAGCACAACTATTATTTAAAAAATGTATTTATTTATTTTTATATTTTGGCAGCCTCCAGAGGGCGCTACAGCAGAGTGCTATTGAGCGTGGGAAATGTCATTACAATGAGTAAAGCATTAGCATTTGAGAGAATTTTGGAGTGTGCACTAAACCACTATGCACATTGTGAGACAGACTTGGCACTTCAGTTTGTACAGTGTGTGCCAGAGTCAGGCGGCAGATCACTTTCATTTGCAGGTAGGTAGGTAGGAGTAGGTAGGACTTACTTAGTAAATGTTTTTTTATTTATTTGTGCAATCTCAGATTGTAACTTCACTGTGATAGTTGTGTGGTGGGGCCAAGGGTCCATAAAAACACATTTTTTAGCAATATGCAGCAGTGTATTTGACAATGCTGTAGAAATTCTATATTTTAAACCATGCAGAAATGTTTCCTCCTCAATACAAAAATGGTAGGTGCCCTTTTGGCAGATATGATATATATATATATATATATATATATATATATATATATATATATATATTACAATCCAGTTTACTGCCCCTTTGTGCACTGACTTTCCAGATGCCAGGAGGCATTGTATCTAAGATTTTTACATCTGCATAAAATATTATACTCTCAGGCTAAGATTGCTCAGTGTTTCAAATGAGACTGGTTAACTTAACACTGTTCAGTTTACACTACAGCTGACTTAATTTTGAAATACATACAAACAAGCCTAAATCCTGCATTTAACCAGATTTAATGGTATGAGACCTAGTGCCACAGATTTTCAAAATCCATAAGTATAGCTGACAGATGGGAACATTCATTTACCCTTTCTGATAGATCAATCATGTACAATTTTGAATTCACAGTAATTTTGTTTGCACATTTACAAATATGATTCTTTAAAAAGTGATCTCTTAATTTCTGCTATTTGTTATCATGCATGTCACACACTGTTGATTTAGGGGATGACAATGTGCAGACATTTTACCTCCTGTGAGTGTTTCTGTGGGTGTCTGTGTTCATGTCTTTGTGCTTTTGTTGGTGTCTCTATGAGTGTGTATGTATTTTCTTTCTGTGGCTCTCTCTGTGAGGGTTTGTGTTTCTGTCTTTGTGCATTTTCTGTAGATGTCTCTGTGAGGGTGTGTCTGTCTTTGTGTGTTTCTGTGGGTGTCTGTGAGTGTGTATGTCTTTGTGTGTTTTTATGAGTCTGTCTCTGTGGGTGTTTGAGTTTGTGTGTGAGTGTGTGTCCATTGTCTGTTCCTTTTTAGGACATTTTGACCTTACTACTGATTATTCACATCTTTCTACGGACTTTGAGACTAATGAGACCTTTCTGGAAATCACCAACCCACCACTTAACCTTTAAATTAATGTTTAGGCAATCCAGGGCTCTTTCTTTCAGCCACTGCATGCTGTTGTCATCATATAGTTGGCATCTTCCTTGACAAAAAGATAATCAGAATTCCATATTTTGTCTTGTAAATCTCCTTTTTTGACAAAATTGTAATCTACCTCATTACTTGTCAGGTCAATGTAAACAAGTGCTGAGTGTCTGTGTGGGTGTCTGTGTCTGAGATTGTTTGTGTGTTTCTTTGCGTGTCTGCTAGAGTATCTATATGTGAATCCTTAAGTGTGTCTGTGTGTTTCTGTGTTTGTGTGTTACTACCTTTACAACATTTCCAAGTTTGACTACACTTAAGAGTTCCGACTTGGCGTGCTCGTGCACGTTTTCTCCCATAGAGATCAATGGAGAAAAAGTGTTGGAAAAAAACCTAACACCTGCGATTGCGAAATGGTGATCGCATTAACACATTACACATTGAGGTCTATGGAGAAAATAAAGTTTTGTAAAAACCTAACACCCTAACATAAACCCCTAGTCTAATAACCCCTAAACCGCCGTCCCCCCACATCGCCAACACTAAATAAACCTATTAATCCCTAATCCACTGGCCCCCCACATTGTGACAAACTAAATTAACTTATTAACCCCTAAACCTAACACCCCCTAACTTTAAATTAAAGTTACAATATAATTTAGGGAGCGCTTGAAGCTGTTAAAACTAGGGGAGAGTCTTGTGGAGCGAGGCAGGGAGTTCCACAAGATGGGGCCCAGTCTGGAGAAGTCCTGTAAATGGGAATGTGAGGAAGTAACAAGAGAGGAGGAGAATAGGAGATCGTGGCCAGAGTGAAGGGGACGGGAGGGAGAGTATCTGGAGACAAGGTCTGAAATGTAGGGGGGAGCAGTCAAGTTGAGGTCTTTGTATGTCAGAGTAAGGATTTTGGGTTTAATCCTGGAGGCAAGAGGAAGCCAGTGAAGGGATTGGCAGAGAGGTGCAGCAGATGAAGAGTGACGTGTAAGGAAGATGAGCCTGGCAGAGGCATGCATTATGGATTGTAAAGGAGCTAGGCGGCAGCTAGGTAGACCAGAGAGGACTGAGTTGCAGTAGTCGAGATAGGAAAGGATGAGAGAGTGGATTAAAATCTTAGTTGTGTCTTGTGTAAGGAAATGTCTAATTTTAGAAATGTTTCTAAGGTGGAAGCGGCAGGCTTTAGCCAAGGACTGAATGTGAGGAGTGAAGGAAAGGTCCGAGTCATGTGTGACCCCAAGACATGGGGCATGCAGGGTAGGGGTAATGATGGAATTATCAACAATTATAGAAAATTGGGGGGTGGAGATTTTGGAAGAAGGGGAAGAAGGGGAGTTCAGTTTTGGAGAGATTTAGCTTAAGGTAGTGAGAGGACATAAAAGATGAGATATGAGAAAGACAGTTAGTGACAGGGATTAGTAAGGAAGGAGGTAGGATCAGATGCAGAGAGGTAGATTTGGGTGTCATCAGCATGCAAACGATATTTAAACCCTTTGGACTTTATTAAGGAACCTAATGATGATGTTTAGATTGAAAAGAGTAGGGGACCGAGGACAGAGCCTTGAGGTACCCCAACAGAAAGTGGTAAAGGGGCAGAGGATGCTCCGGAGAAGGCTACACTAAAGGTAAGGTTACATAGATAGAAAGAGAACCACAAGAGAGCTGTGTCGCAGATGCCGAAGGATTGGGGTTTGGAGCAAAAGAGGGTGGTCAACAGTTTCAAAGGCTGCAGAGAGATCAAGGAGGATAAGCAGAGAGAAGTGACCTTTGGATTTTGCTATAAGTAGGTCATTGGTAACCTTGACAATTGCTGTCTCTGTGGAGTGATGGGGATGAAATCCAGATTGCAGTGGGTCAAGAAGAGAGTTTAGTGTAAGGAAATAGGATAGACGTGCATTTACTATCTTTTCAAGGAGCTTTGAGGCAAGAGGGAGTAGGGAAATAGGACGGTAGTTGGATGGGGAGATTGGATCGAGGGAAGGTTTTTTGAGGATAGGTGTGAGGGAAATATACCAGTGCTGAGGGAGAGGTTGAAAATGTGTGTGAGTATAGGGCTGAGGGTAGAAGAGAGGGAGGGGAGTAGCTGTGAGGGGATGGGATTGAGGGGACAGGTAGGGAGGTGGGAGGACAATATACGGGCAGAAACTTCTTCCTCAGTAACAGCGGCAAAAGAGCTAAATTTATGGTTATTTGGGTTTTGAATGATTGTGAGCTTTTCAGGGGGTGGGAGATTGGTAGTATTTTGAGAGCTGATTTGATATATATTTGTATGTGTTTATCTAAATAAATATATACACAAATAAATAAATACATATGTACACACACACACACACATATATATACATATTTTTATATATAAATATATATATATACAGTATATATATATATATATATATATATATATACACATACATATTTAGACATGTATATGTGTGTTTCTCTATTTTCAAGTCCATTGCAGCCCTTTTATTTTCTAACACCTAAGACCTCATATCTTTAAACCTTTATAACTTTTATTGCAATTTTTTAAAATAATTTTTATTAGATAGTGTTATTATGAGTGTAACTGTGCTTTTAAATATCATTTTGATGTGTTTTGTGCAACTTTTTAGTCAAGCGTAGCAGTTAACCAGAGCTAACTATCCCAACGCACATTAAATTCATTTGCGCTCAAGCAAACCCATTTACTTTCAATCTGCAATGCGCCCGCTACTTCTGATGCAACCAAAGAGCCTCGATAAACGCCTTTTCGGTTGTGAGCAACAGTTAGCATGCCACATGTAATCTAGCCTTCAGTAAGGTGATTACAGTAGCTATTGTGGTCACCTAGCTATTTTCAATGTCATTTATCATTGCACAAACATTTCACCGGAAATGTAGGGGGGAGCAGTCAAGTTGAGGTCTTTGTATGTCAGAGTGAGGATTTTGGGTTTAATCCTGGAGGCAAGAGGAATCCAGTGAAGGGATTGGCAGAGAGGTGCAGCAGATGAAGAGTGACGTGTAAGGAAGATGAGCCTGGCAGAGGCATGCATTATGGATTGTAAAGGAGCTAGGCGGCAGCTAGGTAGACCAGAGAGGACTGAGTTGCAGTAGTCGAGACAGGAAAGGATGAGAGAGTGGATTAAAATCTTAGTTGTGTCTTGTGTAAGGAAATGTCTAATTTTAGAAATGTTTCTAAGGTGGCCGCTAGCAGGGGATGTCAGTCTTCTCTATCAGATCGGATGATTTAAATCTGCCACCTTTTATGTGGTGGATAGGTTAAGGAGCAGCCATTTTTCTAACGCTACTTCTTAACTTTAGTTTCAGGCTTGCCTGAAATGATGGGCCTCTGAAGCAGCAATCACTGCTTAACAAATGAAGCCCTAACTAAAGGAAAAAATAGTTTTTTTCTTGAATATTTTATGACAAAACATGTTGCTTTGCGCACCTTGATATCAGTATTTAAATGTTATTTAATTATATTTTATACCACTGTTTGGATTCACAAATATTTGCTAGTTTTGTGAGAACAGCGACCTTTTTCATCTGTTTCCATAAGTGTTTACAAAATCTTTTGTTCATTGCCTTGTTTGATCTCTTTAGGTTTTTAATACATTTGAATTATGATAGTAAATGTTACTCTCTCATCTTTGCACACCAGAGGAAAACACTTTGGAATTTGGTAGTTTTTTTCATGTTACAAAGGCACTTGAGAAGCAAAGAATGACTCATAAACTTGGCTCAGTATTGAAGTGAATATTAAACTTGACTGCAATGCAGGTGTTTTAACAATCTGCAATAATGCCATGACAATTGTTTTTTTGCTTCCAATGCCTGACTTATTTGTCTGTTTTTAAATGAATGAAGTAATTCTATTTGTATTTCATTATGTCACATACATTTATGTGTCTCTTAACCTTAAAAAAAGAGCATATTTGTAGAGATGTACGTTTTTTTCTTTATCAATAACAATAAGCTATTTTAATGTCCAGTAAAGCAATAAAATGCAGCTGCTACACTATTACTATGTGTATTACAACAGTAATATGTGAATGACAGTGTGGCTAGACTTTAAAAAGATCAATACACAAATATTCAGTAGTCTGCCAATAGGTTAGCATATCAGCAGAGTCTAATTGATATTAGAACAGATTAATTCCTTGTTTGATGCAGTTGTTTTCAATGGTCAAACTCCACACAACACATTCCTTATTTGGAGCAACCAACCAGTTTTTAAGTATGGTGAGGACTAAGCTCCCCACTGTCATTGCATTAACAAATTCTCTGTTGTTTGGATTGAACAGAAATGATAGGCTTACAAACTACAAATTAGGAAGGTATATGTGGCTAGGTTAGATTTTTTAAGCCAACCATGTTCTCTTTTGGTGGTCAGGACTGGAATATTCACAATTTGCATACTTCAATTACAGGAAAAGGGCCAAGATAATTAATGAAGATAATTAATGCTGTTTCACTATGCACAATCAAGCCATTTATATTACAGTTTTAAAGGGACAGTAAAGTCAAAATTAAACTTTCATGATTCAGATAGAGCATGTGATTTAGAACAACTTAACAATTTGAAATAATTTTCTTAGTTCTCATAGTATCCTTAGTTAAAACCCATTCCTAGGTAGGCTCATAAGCAGCAGTGCACTACTGGGAGCTAGCTGCTGATTGGTGGCTGCACATAATTGACTGTTGTCATTGGTTCACCAGATTTAATTAGCTAGCTCCCAGTAGTGCATTGATGCTCCAACAACAACAAAAATGAAATAATGCAAATTTGATCACATACCCTATCTGAATCATGAAAGAAAAAAATATACCTAGACATATGTACGACAGCAGTATTAAAGGGACATGAAACACTTTGAGATAATAATATAAAATGATAAATTTTATATATATATATATATATATATATATATATATATATATATATATATATATATATATATATTCACTGGGAACACACAGTGCCAGTTTTTTCTAACATCCCACAACCACTCCCTTTATACCCCAAAAACTGCTTTTTGCAGTTATTTTATTAACAAATAAAGATGCTACTATTTTATTTTTTTAATAAAATAGATCTTACTTGATTTTTGGAGCATTTTGTGGACATTTATAAAATTAACCAGAGATCTGATCTCTGGTTAATTTTCTAAGCGCTAATTGCTACCGCGAGCTTGCGGTAGTAATAACCAGCCACTTGTAATTTGCTGTTTGGGGGCATGCAATACATTAGTGCTCCACTTGTAATCTAGCCCTAAAACTTTACACTTATTTTGTCAATATTTTAACAGCTAATTAAACTTTTAAAAATACATCTATATGTTATTCTCAGACTAATCTTTCCTTTGAATGCATAATTCTATCTAGAATGTATTTAGTGTTTAATGTCCCTTTAAGACTGTGCAAAAACGTTTAGGATCAAGACCAACAAAAAAAAGTATGGGAACTCAACAAGACTTCCACCCCCTCACAATTAATATTGTTTTATATATACACACACTGTATTTAAATGTATATAATCTATACACTTTGGTTAATGAAAGCAAATGAAATCAAATGAAGGGTTGACTGGTTACGTTTGGACCTTTGTCACAGAGTCTCAACAACTTATGGTGCAGTAGTCCTATTTCTGCTGAGAAGAGCTAAATAACCCAAGAGCAAGCCACACAGAAATGTAAGCATCATGTGTGACACACATTGCTTGCATTTAGTGTATTTTAAGAAGTGTTACTGCCCATTACTATAGATTCTCACTATCCCTCTAACCAGACTGTGATCCAGCTCCTCTCACCAGCAGCAGTGTTAAATGGACATGAAACCCAAAATGTTTATTTCATGATTCAGATAGAAAATACAGTTTTTAACAACTTTCCAATTTACTTCTATTATTTAATTTGCTTTCTTCTCTTGTTATTCTTTGTGGATAGGTTTATCTAGGCAAGCTCAGGAGCAGCAGAGAACCTAGGTTCTAGCTGTTGATTGGTGGCTGCATATATATATATATATATATATATATATATTGATTGTCATTGGCTCACCCGTGCACTCAGTTAGAAACCATTAGTGCAATGCTGCTCCTTCAACAAATGATACCAAGAGAATTAAACAGATTAGATAATAGAAGTAAATTAGAAAGTTGTTTAAAATGTTATTCTCTATCTGAATCATGAAAGAACAAATTTGGGTTTCATGTCCCTTTAACTGAAGCAATTCTGTTCTCTTTCCAGGGGGAACTTAGTTCCTCCTACAAAAATAGTGCAGGTACTCTGTCCCCATGCGTTGCCGCTCGACTTGACCACTGATCAATATGGTAAACTTTCACACCTTAAAGCCAGACATATATGCCTAACATTAAACCTATAGACATATGTGTAGCATTAGCAAATTTACATTGTGACATATGTATGTAGCAGTATAAAACTATATGGCAAGATATATTTGCTGCAGACATGTGCATCTGTATCAAACCTTGGGGTCGATCCGATAAAAATCGTCGCCCGCAAAAGCTGGCGACGCCAATATTTGCGCGGGTTTGGTATCCTATATACAGCGTAACCTAGAAGTTACGCGCGTATATTTCTGCCGTCGCCCGTAGTTTAATATAGTTACTATAGTATTTATATTAACTATATTAACTCTATCTAACCCTAACACCCCTAACTAAATTCTTATTAAATAAATATAATTCATATTATAAACTAAAATATTCCTATTTAAATCTAAATACTTACCTATAAAATAAACCCTAAGATAGCTACAATATAATTAATAATTACATTATAGCTATGTTAGGGTTTATATTTCTCCAACATTGGTGTGTCCGGTCCACGGCGTCATCCTTACTTGTGGGAATATCTCTTCCCCAACAGGAAATGGCAAAGAGTCCCAGCAAAGCTGGCCATATAGTCCCTCCTAGGCTCCGCCCACCCCAGTCATTCTCTTTGCCGTTGCACAGGCAACATCTCCACGGAGATAGTTAAGAGTTTGTGGTGTTTAGTTATAGTTTTTTATTCTACTATCAAGAGTTTGTTATTTTAAAATAGTGCTGGTATGTACTATTTTAGAAAAGGAAAATAAATCCTAATATAGCTACAATATAAATTATTATTATATTTTAGGATTAATATTTATTTTACAGGCAACTTTGTAATTATTTTAAGTATAATATAGGGGTCGGCGGTGTTAGGGGCAGCAGATTAGGGGTTAAGGAAATTTATTTTCTGTTTGTGAGAGGAAGATGATTTTAGCAGACAGTAACTAAAATCGATTGCTGTTTCCACATAGGACTGTTGAGATGAAGTAACTTCAGTTGGGGGAAACAGTTAGCAGACTTTTCTGCTTAAGGTATGACTAGCCATATTTCTAACAAGACTGTGTAATGCTGGAAGGCTGTCATTTCCCCTCATGGGGACCGGTAAGCCATTTTCTTAGTCTCAAACAGAATAAAGGGCTTAATATGGGCTATAAAACTGGTAGACACTTTTATGGGCTAAATCGATTGCTTTATTTGGACATTTTATACATGTTTATGCTGATAATTCACACTTATAAACTTGGGGAACGTTTTTTAACGTCAGGCACTATGTTAGACACCTTTTCCAGTCAGGAAGGGCCTTCCCAGTTGTAGGCTGAGCCTCATTTTCACGCCATTACTGCGCAGTTGTTTTTGAGAGCAAGACATGCAGATGCATGTGTGAGGACCTGAAAGTAGTTTGAAAAGTTCCTAAAAGGCGTCATTTGGTATCGTATTCCCCTCTGGGCTTGGTAAAGTCACAGCAAAGGCTGTAGCTGGGACTGTAGAGGGGTTAAATCTGTAACCGGCTCCGGTTTCGTTATTTTAAGGGTTAAAGCTCTGAAAATTGGTGTGCAATACTTTTAATGCTTTAAGACACTGTGGTGAAATTTTGGTAAATTTTGAACAATTCATTCATATTTTTTCACATATTCAATAATAAAGTGTGCTCTGTTTAAAATTTAAAGAGACAGTAACGGTTTTGTTTTAAAACGGTTTTTGTGCTTTATTGACAAGTTTAAGCCTGTTTAACATGTCTGTGCCTTCAGATAAGCTATGTTCTATATGTATGAAAGCCAATGTGTCTCCCCCTTCAAAATTGTGTGATAATTGTGCCATAGCGTCCAAACAAAGTAAGGACAGTACTGCCACAGATAATGAAATTGCCCAAGATAATTCCTCAGATGAAGGGAGTAGACATGGTTCTACATCATCTCCTTCTGTGTCTATGCCAGTTTTGCCCACGCAGGAGGCCCCTAGTACTTCTAGCGCGCCAATGCTTATTACCATGCAACAATTGACGGCTGTAATGGATAACTCCATAGCAAATATTTTATCCAAAATGCCTGCATATCAGAGAAAGCGCGATTGCTCTGTTTTAAACACTGAAGAGCAGGAGGTCGCTGATGATAATTGTTCTGTCATACCCTCACACCAATCTGAAAGGGCCATGATCATGAGGGAGGTTTTGTCAGATGGGGAAATTTCAGATTCAGGAAAAATTTACCAACAGGCTGAACCTGATGTTGTGACATTTAAATTTAAGTTAGAACATCTCTGCACACTGCTTAAGGAGGTGTTATCTACTCTGGATGATTGTGACAACTTGGTCATTCCAGAAAAATTATGCAAGATGGACAAGTTCCTAGAGGTTCCGGTGCACCCCAACGCTTTTCCTATACCCAAGCGGGTGGCGGACATAGTGAATAAGGAGTGGGAGAAGCCCGGCATACCTTTTGTTCCCCCTCCTATATTTAAGAAATTATTTCCTATGGTCGACCCCAGAAAGGACTTATGGCAGACAGTCCCTAAGGTCGAGGGGGCAGTTTCTACTCTAAACAAGCGCACTACTATCGAGGATAGTTGTGCTTTCACAGATCCTATGGATAAAAAATTGGAAGGTGACCTTCTACAACCCATTTCGTGCATTGTTCCTGTCACTACAGCAGCGTGGTTCTGGTTCGAGGAACTAGAAAAGTCGCTCAGTAGAGAGACTCCATATGAGGAGGTTATGGACAGAGTTCACGCACTTAAGTTGGCTAACTCTTTTATTTTAGATGCTGCTTTGCAATTAGCTAGATTAGCGGCGAAAAATTCAGGGTTTGCAATTGTGGCGCTCAGAGCGCTTTGGCTAAAGTCTTGGTCAGCGGATGTATCATCCAAGACAAAATTGCTTAACATCCCCTTCAAGGGTAAAACTCTCTTTGGACCAGAATTGAAAGAGAATTTATCTCAGACATCACTGGGGGAAAGGGTCACGCCCTCCCACAAGATAGGCCTTTCAAGGCCAAGAATAAGTCTAATTTTCGTTCCTTTCGTAATTTCAGGAACGGACCGGGCTCTAATTCTGCATCCTCTAAGCAAGAGGGTAATACCTCACAGTCCAAACCAGCCTGGAAACCGATGCAAGGCTGGAACAAGGGTAAGCAGGCCAAGAAGCCTGCCGCTGCTAACAAAACAGCATGAAGGAGTAGCCCCCGATCCGGGACCGGATCTAGTTTGGGGCAGACTCTCTCTCTTTGCTCAGACTTGGGCAAGAGATGTTCAGGATCCCTGGACGCTAGAAATAGTTTCTCAGGGTTATCTTCTGGAATTCAAGGAACTTCCCCCAAGGGGAAGGTTCCACATGTCTCACTTATCCTCAAACCAAATAAAGAGACAGGCGTTCTTACATTGTGTAGAAGACCTGTTAAAGATGGGAGTGATACACCCCGTTCCAATGACGGAACAAGGAATGGGATTTTACTCAAATCTGTTCGTAGTTCCCAAAAAAGAGGGAACCTTCAGACCAATTCTGGATTTAAAGATCCTAAACAAATTTCTCAGGGTACCATCGTTCAAAATGGAAACCATTCGAACGATTCTACCCACTATCCAGGAAGGTCAATTTATGACTACCGTGGATCTAAAGGATGTGTACCTACATATTCCTATCCACAAAGAACATCATCAGTTCCTAAGGTTCGCCTTTCTGGACAAACATTACCAGTTTGTGGCCCTCCCATTCGGATTAGCCACTGCTCCAAGGATTTTCACAAAGGTACTCGGGTCCCTTCTAGCGGTTCTAAGACCGAGGGGCATTGCAGTAGTACCATACTTGGACGACATTCTAATACAAGCGTCGTCCCTTTCAAAATCAAAGGCTCATACAGACATCGTTCTGGCCTTTCTCAGATCTCACGGATGGAAGGTGAACATAGAAAAAAGTTCTCTGTCTCCGTCAACCAGAGTTCCCTTCTTGGGCACAATAATAGATTCCTTAGAAATGAAGATCTTTCTGACAGATGTCAGAAAGTCAAAACTTCTAAGCGCTTGTCAAGTTCTTCATTCTGTTCCACGTCCTTCCATAGCTCAGTGCATGGAAGTAGTAGGGTTGATGGTTGCGGCAATGGACATAGTTCCTTTTGCACTAATTCATCTAAGACCATTACAACTGTGCATGCTGAACCAGTGGAATGGGGATTATACAGACTTGTCTCCAGTGATTCAAGTAGATCAGAAGACCAGAGACTCACTCCGTTGGTGGCTAACCCAGGATCACCTATCCCAGGGAATGAGCTTCCGCAGTCCAGAGTGGGTCATCGTCATGACCGACGCCAGCCTAGTGGGCTGGGGCGCGGTCTGGGAATCCCTGAAAGCTCAGGGACTGTGGTCTTGGGAAGAGTCTCTTCTCCCGATAAACATTCTGGAACTAAGAGCGATATTCAATGCTCTCAAGGCTTGGCCTCAGCTAGCAAAGGCCAGATTCCTAAGATTCCAATCAGACAACATGACGACTGTTGCGTATCTCAATCATCAGGGGGGAACAAGGAGTTCCCTGGCGATGAAAGAAGTGACCAAAATAATACAATGGGCGGAGAATCACTCCTGCCACCTATCTGCGATCCACATTCCAGGTGTGGAAAACTGGGAAGCGGATTATTTGAGTCGTCAGACATTCCATCCGGGGGAGTGGGAACTCCACCCGGAGATCTTTGCCCAGTTGACGCAACTATGGGGCATTCCAGACATGGATCTGATGGCATCTCGTCAGAACTTCAAAGTTCCTTGCTACGGGTCCAGATCCAGGGATCCAAATTCGACTCTAGTGGATGCACTAGTAGCGCCTTGGGCCTTCAACCTAGCTTATGTGTTTCCACCGTTTCCTCTCATTCCCAGGCTGGTAGCCAGGATCAAACAGGAGAGGGCCTCGGTGATCTTGATAGCCCCTGCGTGGCCATGCAGGACGTGGTATGCAGACCTGGTGAATATGTCATCGGTTCCACCATGGAAGCTACCTTTGAGACAGGACCTTCTTGTTCAGGGTCCATTCGATTGAACGCTTGATTCTATCAAAGCGTGTGTTTTCAGATTCTGTGATTGATACTCTGGTTCAGGCCAGAAAACCGGTAACTAGAAAGATTTACCATAAGATATGGAAAAGATATATCTGCTGGTGTGAATCCAAGGGATTACCTTGGAATAAGATTAAAATTCCTAAGATTCTTTCCTTTCTGCAAGAAGGTTTGGATAAAGGATTATCTGCGAGTTCTCTAAAGGGACAGATTTCTGCTTTATCTGTCTTACTACACAAACGACTGGCAGCTATGCCAGATGTTCAAGCATTTGTTCAGGCTCTGGTTAGGATCAAGCCTGTTTACAGACCTTTGACTCCTCCCTGGAGTTTAAATTTAGTTCTTTCAGTTCTTCAAGGGGTTCCATTTGAACCTCTACATTCCATAGATATTAAGTTGTTATCTTGGAAAGTTTTGTTTTTGGTTGCTATTTCTTCTGCTAGAAGAGTTTCAGAGTTATCTGCTCTGCAGTGTGCTCCGCCCTATCTGGTGTTCCATGCAGATAAGGTGGTTTTGCGTACTAAGCCTGGTTTTCTTCCAAAGGTTGTTTCTAACAAAAATATTAACCAGGAGATAGTTGTACCTTCTTTGTGTCCGAATCCAGTTTCAAAGAAGGAACGTTTGTTACACAATTTGGACGTAGTCCGTGCTCTAAAATTCTATTTAGAAGCTACAAAATATTTCAGACAAACATCTTCTTTGTTTGTCGTCTACTCTGGTAAAAGGAGAGGTCAAAAAGCGACTTCTACCTCTCTTTCTTTTTGGCTTAAAAGCATCATCCGATTGGCTTAAGAGACTGCCGGACGGCAGCCTCCTGAAAGAATCACAGCTCACTCCACTAGGGCTGTGGCTTCCACATGGGCCTTCAAGAACGAGGCTTCTGTTGATCAGATATGTAAGGCAGCGACTTGGTCTTCACTGCACACTTTTGCCAAATTTTACAAATTTGATACTTTTGCTTCTTCGGAGGCTATTTTTGGGAGAAAGGTTTTGCAAGCCGTGGTGCCTTCCGTTTAGGTGACCTGATTTGCTCCCTCCCTTCATCCGTGTCCTAAAGCTTTGGTATTGGTTCCCACAAGTAAGGATGACGCCGTGGACCGGACACACCAATGTTGGAGAAAACAGAATTTATGCTTACCTGATAAATTACTTTCTCCAACGGTGTGTCTGGTCCACGGCCCGCCCTGGTTTTTAATCAGGTCTGATGAATTATTTTCTCTAACTACAGTCACCACGGTACCATATGGTTTCTCCAGAATGACTGGGGTGGGCGGAGCCTAGGAGGGACTATATGGCCAGCTTTGCTGGGACTCTTTGCCATTTCCTGTTGGGGAAGAGATATTCCCACAAGTAAGGATGACGCCGTGGACCGGACACACCGTTGGAGAAAGTAATTTATCAGGTAAGCATAAATTCTGTTTTATTTTACAGGTAAATTGTTAATTATTTTAACTAGGTATAATAGCTATTAAATAGTTATGAACTATTTAATAGCTACCTAGTTAAAATAATTACCCAATTACCTGTAAAATAAATCCTAACCTAAGTTACAAATACACCTACACTATCAATAAATTAAATAAACTACAAATATCTATCTAAAAATACAATTAAATAAACTAAACTAAATTACAAAAAAAACAAACACTAAATTACAAAAAATAAAAAAAAGATTACAAGATTTTTAAGCTAATTACACCTATTCTAAGCTCCCTAATAAAATAATAAAGCCCCCCAAAATAAAAAAATTCCCTACCCTATTCTAAATTAAAAAAAGTTTATACTACCACCCCCCAACATTACAACCCACCACCCACATACCACTAATCTAACCCAAACCCCCCTTAAATAAACCTAACACTACCCCCCTGAAGATCTCCCTACCTTGTATTCACCCAGCTGGGCCGAACTCCTCATCCGATCCAGGCGATGTGTTCCAGCAAGCGGCAGTGAAGTCTTCTTCCATCCGGGCGATGTCTTGAAGCAAGCGGCAGAGAGTCTTCTTCCATCGGCGATGTCTTCAAGCAAATCGGCATCTTCAATCTTCTTTCTTCGCTCCTCCACTGCGGAGCATCCTTCCGGCACGACGACTTCCCGATGAATGAGGTTCCTTTAAATTATGTCATCCAAGATGGCGTCCGCCGAATTCCGATTGGCTGATAGGATTCTATCAGCCAATCGGAATTAAGGTAGAAAAATCTGATTGGCTGATTGAATCAGCCAATCAGATTCAAGTTCAATCCGATTGGCTGATTGGCCCGGATGGAAGAAGACTTCACTGCCGCTTGCTGGAACACATCGCCTGGATCGGATGAGGAGTTCGGCCCGGCTGGGTGAATACAAGGTAGGGAGATCTTCAGGGGGGTAGTGTTAGGTTTATTTAAGGGGGGTTTGGGTTAGATTAGGGGTATGTGGCTGGTGGGTTGTAATGTTGGGGGTGGTATTGTGTTTTTTTTTGCAGGCAAAAGAGCAGTTTTCTTTGGGGCATGCCCCCACAAAAGGCCCTTTTAAGGGCTGGTAAGGTAAAAGAGCTTTGAACTTTTTTTAATTTAGAATAGGGTAGGGAATTTTTTTATTTTGGGGGGCTTTATTATTTTATTAGGGGGCTTAGAATAGGTGTAATTAGCTTAAAAATCTTGTAATCTTTTTTTTTTTTTTTGTAATTTAGTTTAGTTTATTTAATTGTATTTTTATATAGATATTTGTAGTTTATTTAATTTATTGATAGTGTAGGTGTATTTGTAACTTAGGTTAGGATTTATTTTACAGGTAATTGGGTAATTATTTTAACTAGGTAGCTATTAAATAGTTCATAACTATTTAATAGCTATTATACCTAGTTAAAATAATTAACAATTTACCTGTAAAATAAATATAAACCCTAACATAGCTATAATGTAATTATTAATTATATTGTAGCTATCTTAGGATTTATTTTATAGGTAAGTATTTATATTTAAATATGAATATTTTAATTAATAATATTAATATTAGATTTATTTTAATAAGAGTTTAGTTAGGGATGTTAGAGGGTTATTATACTTTATATATATATATATAATATAATAACGATATTAACTATATTAACCCTAATAAAATTAGGGTTAATATAGTTAATATATATAATATAATAACTATATTAACTATATTAACCCTAATTAAATTAGGGTTAATATAGTTAATATAGCTGGTGGCGGTGTAGGGGGATTAGATTAGGGGTTAATACATTTATTATAGGTGGCCGCGGTGTAGGGGGATGTAGATTGTAGGCAAAAGAGCAGTTTACTTTGTGACAAAGCCCCGCCAAAAGCCCTTTTAAGAGCTGGCAAAAGAGCTGTTACTTTGGGGCAATGCCACGCAAAAAGCCCTTTTCAGGGCTTTTTGTAGGGTTAGACTTAGGTTTAGTGGTAGGGATAGTTTAGTATTTTAGGGGTTAAATAATTTAATATAGATGGCGGCGGGGTAGGGGGATTAGATTAGGGGTTAATAATTTTAAAATAGATAGCGGCGGGGTAGGGGCTCAATTTAGGGGGTAGGTAAGGTAGATGGCGGCGGTGTTAGGGGCTCACTTTAGGGGGTTATAGATTTAATATAGCTGGCGGCGGTTTAGGGGTTAATAACTTTATTAGGTAGCGGCGGGCTCCGGGAGCGGCGGTTTAGGGGTTAATACATATTTTATTGTTAGGCTAGTGAGGGGGGATAGCGGATAGAGGGTTAGACGTGTCGGGCTATGTTAGGGAGGCGTGTTAGACTTGTCGGGCTATGTTAGGGAGGCGTGTTAGACAGTGCGGGTGATTTAGACTTTAGTCAGGTTTTGTAGGCGCCGGCAGTTTCTAACGTGCCGCAAGTCACTGGCGACGCCAGAAATGTGTACTTGCGCAGATTTCTGGACATCGCTGGTTTGTCAGACTTACGGCACGTTAGCATCTGACAGCGACATATATGGGATAGCTCGAGTTGCGAGCTGAAACTGCGGGCGACGGGGGTTCCCTCGCTTGTGCCGCAAACTACGATCTATATCGGATCGACCCCCTTATGTCTAGACATGTGTGCAGTAACATTTCTAATGTATGGTCAGTCTTTTAACCATCCATACAACAGCTACATTGTATGTCTAGATACATGAATCAGTATCATATCATTTGGTCAGTGTGCAGCAGTAACAACATTGTAAAGCCACATTCATACATCAATATTAAAACATGTGACCAGATTTATGTGAATCCGTAAAAAAAAAAAGGAAATTATTTTAGAATTACACTCAGCATGAATAGCAGAGGGAACATTTGCAAGTAGACAGATCAGTCAGTAATACATTAGGAGTATACAATAAAAACTAGATATTATTTTAAGGATCATATTGTCTATGCATTGGATAAATCTTTGAAACATTTATTTTAAATGATTGAATTTGAGAAGAGCATGAAACCCAGGTAGTGTGTTTTACTAATTTGTATGTAATGGAAAAGCAGATGGGGTACTAGATTTGGGAATAAATAATAGGAGTCCTTTCTTTGAAAACATAAAATGGAGGAAAAACTTTTAAGAGCCAATAAAAGTAAAGAATTTCATTACATAGTTCTGAATATCAGGTGTAAGGTATATGGCATATTGATAACGTTATGTATAATCATTGATGTAAAATTACAAAAAATGTTATAAACTTTTTTGAAGGACTAGGAGGCAAAATCCCTATTCCCCAACTTTTTATACCTGTTGATTATAACGTCATTACCCCTACCCCGCATGCCCAATGTCTTAGGGGTCACACTTTACTCAGGTCTTTTTTTCACTCCCCACATTCAGTCTTTGGCCAATTCCTGCTGCTTCCACCTTAAAAACAACTCCAAAATGTGCCACTTCCTCACACAAGACATAACTATGTTTTTAATCCCCTCTCTCATGATTTTCCTCCTTGACTATTGGAACTCCGTCCTCTCTGGTCATCCTAACTGCCTTCTATCTCTTTTACAATCCATGATAAATACCTCTGCCAGGCTGATCTTCCTTACATTGCTCCTCACTTCCAATCTCTTCACTGGCTTTCTCTAAACACCATAATAAAACACAAAATCCTGACTCTGACATTCAAGACTCTCAATAACACTGCCCCCTATAACTCAGCTTTTGTCTCCAGATACTCTCCCTCCATCCCCTTCTCTCTGATCATGACTACCTTCTCTTCTCCTCTCTTGTTACCACTTTACATTCCCAACTACAGGACTTCTCCAGATTGGCCCCAATCTTATGGAACTCTCTACCTCACTCACAAGACTATCCCTTAGTTTTTAAAGTTTCAAGCATTCCTTAAATACTCTTCTGTTCAGGAATGCAGACAATATACACTAACATTTTCTTACTTCAGTTCCTATTCTCCTTTGATCATCTCCTGAACCCCCTTATCATGTAAGCCTACAAGCCCAGCTGTTGTGTAGATCACATTTATGAGAGGTGATTTACAACAGTGCAATTCTTGGCAGGGCCATCTACCCATTTGTCTCCCATACATGCTACCTTGCATATCATACCTAGTGGAATCTGATCTGCAAATAACTAATAAAAATAAATTAAACACAGTCAGTTTTAATTAGTCCCAGTTTGTACCAAGAGGCTAGACTGTGTATTATAGAGTTACAGTTACTACAAGAAAGGCAGGGAGAAAAGAAATGCTGATATAAAGCATCTTGGGATTTGTAGTCTTTTGTATGAAATCCGCAGTGTTCTAGTAAGCGTGTTTAGACAAAATAAAGTAGTGCATTTGTATGGAACGTTCGCTCTCCATCTATTTCTGAGAGTCTGAATCATGTATGGACTGACTCACCTCTACTCAAAGAGCAATACCATAGCAAGTGATGTATCTCAAGCTCTCAGGGATAAAAGGATAAACAATTATGATACAGAATGAAAAAATTTAATAACAGAGCAGATTAACATAAATTTTGAGGTCTATTCCAATACATAAGAAGAGCCTTTAAAACTTGTTTAGTTTGATTTTACAATTATTTTCTCCCGTATTAAATTACAAATATGTTGCATTAAAGGAACATTCAAGTGAAAGTTCAGATAGACTTTTCATTGTACTTTTGTTATCAAGTTTATTTTATTCTCAAAGAATACTTTTTTTTAAAATGCATACCTAGGAGGTTAATGGGCTTCCTGTGGACGGGTCAGGGTGGAAGGGTGTGTGCCTCTGTCTGAGTGTGCTCCTTGCCCTTGATGGCGTTCTGTTGCAACGGATGGTGTGATTGACAATTGTCATATTGAGAGCATACAGCCCTTGAAACAATGCTGCCTTACAAGCTTATGGTCGAGTGTGGTAAGGCAAGGTAAAGATGAAGTGGCGCTCTGCGATGATTCATACAGCACAGTGAGAGGAGTATACACAGGAGACCTTGCCTGACTGATGTTGTGCATTTGGCTCCATGGTCGAGTTAAACAAAAATACGTGTGCACAAGAAGATGGGGTCTCTATTGCAGAGCTGGCGCAAACATAAAAGCAGCAGTATACTAAGTTTTGGCGTTCATTTTCTGGAGGTATTTGTTCAAGACCACCGCAAGTTAAAGTGTGGTCTGCTCTGGGGAAATACTGTGAAAATTTTGAGCTGAATGGGTTGGAACTTTTGGTAGCTGTGAAAGTTATTACAGCAGAGTTGTTGTTTCCCGGGACTTCTCGGTAAAGAAAAGATGCCGGGTTGAAGATTGGCAGCTTTAACTTTTGACCCGCAGAGAAGAAGATAACTGAAGCTCCAGAAAAGAAAGAATCAGGTTCCTTTATAAAAAGTGAGTAAGGTTGGATGGCTGGGACATTTCCAAATATTACAGCTGTGTTGTGAACTTTAATATCCATGTTTAAATACCTCTGGCTTAATTTAGCATTTTAAAGGGACATTCAGGTCAAAATCTAAATGCATATATATTATTTACATCTTTGAATAGAAACATATAGAAAAATATACATATACATACATATAGAAGCATATATATGTACATGCATATAGAAACATATACATATAAATACATATACTGGTGCACGATGCATACTTGAATACAATTTTGAAACAGCTATAGCTTTTATTAGAAGCATTTTTGCTAATACATATTGTATATTACAAAAATTCTTCTGTTCAATACCAAAATGCACCCATGTAGTTTCCAATTGTGGCTGGAATATCCCTTTAAGAACTGTACTAGTAAGAAAATGCTACTGGACAGAGACCATAAGGACATTTGCATTATAAACTAAGGATTACAAACTAAGCACAAGTTATATAATTTGACCACCAACCTGCTTTTATATAGCAAGTGGAGCAGACTTATTATTAGCTCGGCCATAATTTTTGTCTGCTATTTGACAGACCAGGATTAGCTGGGATCCAAATTGTTTTTTTTTTTTTTTTTTCTGTAGATTCTTTCCCAGACCTTATCTCATCTCTTTCTTAATAATTTATACTGCAATGATCTCTAAACTATGACTTGCTCTGTACTTGAAATGTGGTTTTTTGATTTCAGGTCAAGAACAAGCAAGTCCACTTATTTTTACATATACTGGAATGATATAACTCTTCACGGCCTAATCAAGCAGTCTTGTTCTATATCCTGGACAGCTATGATACTATTTGCAATAAACACACCTGAAACTTGACTCATTGCCATATGATCCTTGACACTTTGGTGTTGGATACAGAAGAATATAAAGAAACTTCAGTCTGTTCTTCTCCTAGTGTATGTTTTTTAAAATTTTCTTTATTGCTTCTTTGTTAATTAAGGCACTTAGAGCAATTTGTTTTGTACAGCTTGGGTTTTGAACAGGAAGTCCCCTAAATAGCTGAGATATAATTTTGGAGCTTGTTAGCTGAGACATCCTTTTTTTTTTTTTTTTCAAGATCAGAATGTTTAATTTAAATTCCTTAGAAACTGCATTTATTATGTAATTACCTATCTGGCAATAACGGTTGCCTAGAGAATTCTGTTAATTTATTAGACAGTTTCCATTAGGGACATTTATTCACTTCTGCACACTTTTGTACACATAATAATCACTAGGTATAGGAAAACAAAGGAGCGGAATTCATTGAAAAAGGGTTTTAAGGGAGGGAACATTAGGAAAGCAAAAAAAGGGAAAGAAAGAGGAAAAAAAGAGAAATATGTTTCACTCTAGATGTACAAAAAGTCTAACTGATTAAACTTACTCTATGTCGATAAATATGGACCCCATAATAGGCCAGATTACCAGTGGAGCAATATTTAACACTCTGGCTCCAGCACTCGATCTGCTTGAAGTAAGATTTTGCTTGTGCGCTGACCCAATGCATATAAAAAGCCAAACATAGAATATGGCAATTGCAAAGCCCTGCTAGCGCGTAAACCCGGTTGCATATTCCTAAGAGCGCATTCCAATCATTTTTTGGTTAAATATATATATATATATATATATATATATATATATATAAGCCAAAGGTAAAAGTCACTGTTACTGCCCTTTCCAAATTAGTTGTCTTGCAGACAAAAACAAAGTCCGGTAAATATACGTTCTCTGTATCAAAGCAATAAACCTTTAGAGAATATATGTGTATATAAATTGCTTTGAACCACTTAAAACAGCCCGGCTGACCCCCTATAAACGCCTATGTAGATATCAATAGACATATCAGAGACAGAGTGTGCTTCAGAAAACCGGAGGCTTAGGGGGTACAAGAAAGCGGTCAGAAACAGAGTATGCGGTACCTTCAAATCTCGAACATAAAGAGTGAAGACCAGGACCAGTTATCCCAGACGGCGTAAGCGCCTTTACTCACCGCTCCTCTGGACCGCTGACCCCAAAATAGCTCAGTCTCTAGTTTACCTCCGGAATTCACATGTGTGCACTCGATGGTCTCCTCGGCAAAACTTCAAAGAGGCGTCCTACTATGCAGGAGGGGGCGTGTCGTGCGTGCTTCAGCGTTTCGAATCCATACGCTGATCCTAATCGGCTATCGAAAACAGAGTTCCCATGAACCGGCTTCGGAGCTTAAAGTCCCAGACCTGCTGCTGCTGCCCGGAGTAATTGTAGTAAAGTAGAAAAAAAGTTGCAAGCAGCGGTCTTAAAAGCAAATAGTCTTTATTGAAATATAGGATAAAAACACTCCATGAAATGGCACAAATGCATGCACAACATTAGTCCGCTAACATGTTTCGGCCAGGGGCCGTAATCATAGCTAATGGACTTAGCACCTGTGTACCTTAAAAAGCACCAGGATAACCCTGATTGGGTAAAAACAAAATCTCACATTGTGATGCTAATTTAACTCTTTGAGTACTTTTACAAAGAAATGTTATATTTCAATTCAGAGTTTTCTTATTACAAAGAGCCTGTCACTAGAAAACCTGCCAATAACAAGAATGAATATACACAAAAACATATATGACAGCAGAATTATCTAATGAAAACTAATCAAAAGGATTTAAACAATAAATCTAACTATGGACTAAACCGCTGAAAATGCACACCATAGAGAGCAACTACCAACCAACTAAATTGTGTAACATTCGAAATATAGTACAATACACATGTAGAGTTGCTAAAGAAAATACATAACATTATATAATCATAAGCTCTAAACAGTTACACTGTTTCTGTTTCAATGGTGGCAAAAAGCATTACAAAACCAACAAAGATTTAATGTAATCAAAAGTGAATAGTAAAAGTTTCCTAATCTGTCATGTTATTGTAATCAGAGACATGCTATTGGATGGGGAATAAAAATAATACTATTAATCTAAACTAAACTAGAAAAGAGGGAACATAATATTTAGAACACTTATTCAAGTGGCTGGATGATGTATTATGTATTACCTAAGCACTGCATTATTTCTCATTACAAAAATAAATTTATATATTTTATGCCTCCACTGAATCGTTCTCTTAATATATAGAACTTTTCTTTCCTACATTTCCCCTTGGGGGCTAGGTATTCACTAGCCCTACCGTTGAATACTCCACAAGGAGAATATCACTCAGACGGCAATACAGGGGTTATTTGGTGACATACGAATCTTGTTTACATTCCTAAATTAAAATAAAATGAAATTAAATAAAATAAAATGAAATATATAAATTTATTCCCCATCCAATAGCATGTCTCTGATTACAATAACATGACAGATTAGGAAACTTTTACTATTCACTTTTGATTACATTAAATCTTTGTTGGTTTTGTAATGCTTTTTGCCACCATTGAAACAGAAACAGTGTAACTGTTTAGAGCTTATGATTATATAATGTTATGTATTTTCTTTAGCAACTCTACATGTGTATTGTACTATATTTCGAATGTTACACAATTTAGTTGGTTGGTAGTTGCTCTCTATGGTGTGCATTTTCAGCGGTTTAGTCCATAGTTAGATTTATTGTTTAAATCCTTTTGATTAGTTTTCATTAGATAATTCTGCTGTCATATATGTTTTTGTGTATATTCATTCTTGTTATTGGTAGGTTTTCTAGTGACAGGCTCTTTGTAATAAGAAAACTCTGAATTGAAATATAACATTTCTTTGTAAAAGTACTCAAAGAGTTAAATTAGCATCACAATGTGAGATTTTGTTTTTACCCAATCAGGGTTATCCTGGTGCTTTTTAAGGTACACAGGTGCTAAGTCCATTAGCTATGATTACGGCCCCTGGCCGAAACATGTTAGCGGACTAATGTTGTGCATGCATTTGTGCCATTTCATGGAGTGTTTTTATCCTATATTTCAATAAAGACTATTTGCTTTTAAGACCGCTGCTTGCAACTTTTTTTCTACTTTACTATATATATATATATATATAATTATATTAGGCATAGACAGGGATTTTTTTGGGGAAAAAAGGTGCAGGTACTCTTTGATAGGCATGGGCATTCAAATGCCTTGTTAGCGACCAAACACGGAAGAAGACAGCTGCTTTCCGCATTTGACTCTTTATCTTCTTGTGAGTCTGCAACACACTTAAGATGCTAATTAAGCATTTGAATGCCCATATCTACTTATTAATGTATAATACATTAATATATTGTGCTCACAGTATCTATAATGTAAATTTGCATACATCTGAGAAAAAATTAGGATTGTTTTCAGAGCAATGCCAGTGTAATGGGCAGAGTCCGGCATTAGGTGGTCAGTCTAGGCAGTTACACATAGTACAGGTGGGCACAGGCAAAAGGCAACATCATTTTTAAAGGCATAGTTTACCATGACTCAGAGCATACAATGTTAAACAACTTTCCAATTTACTTTTAAAAAACTTATTTGCTTATTTTTTCATAGTATCCTTTGTTGAAGGAGCAGCAATATACTACTGGGAGCTAGCTTAACACATTGGGTAAGCCAATGATAAAAGGCATTTATGTGCAGCCACTAATCAGCCGCTAGATCCCAGCAGCACATTGCTGCTCCTGAGCCTTACTAGGTATGCTATTCAACAAAAGGATACCAAGATAACAAAGCACATTAGATACAAGAATTAAAATGGAAAGTTGATTAAAATTGCATGCTCTATTTGAATCATGAAAGTTTGTCTAGAATATCCCTATAAGCAGATACAGCGTGCTATCTCCTTCTCACTGATCTTCTAATCTGCTTCAGAAAAGCAGCTGTGTCTCACAAGGAGGGCGCCAAACTTAAGAAAGTTTAAACACAGTATAGCAGCGCCAGAGGTAGACAGAAGGAAATGTGCAGCTGTCATTGCAGGTAGTATTTAAAAAAAAAAAAAAAAAAACATACCCCAAGAAAGGTGCTAGCAGCCGTTCACCAATTATTCCAGGTGTCGTCTGGGTCTCTCACAATATACAAAATTAACTCAACTCTGTACCCTATACACTCAAATAAAAAATATTGTGCTTTGAAGAGGTGCCGTTATGGCATGCAGAGGTACCGGTACCCAGAAGCAAAGCCCTGGGTATAGATATACATACATATACACATATATACACACACACACACACACACATATATATATATATATATATATATATATATATATATATATATATATATATCGGAAAATTGGTGTAAATGCACTCTCACAAACTCTTGCAACTTGTCAGGGTGCTATGAAGGTAATTGTAGAAATGTAGAAAAGAAGCACTCACTGAACTTACTCCAACTGTCACAAAAGTTTAATGCAATGTAGTGACGTTTCGGGACAGCAACAGTCCCTTCCTCTGACCAATTAACAATGTGTAAAAACAGCCCTTAAATAGGCTCCAGATAACCCTCCCCACATGATTGACCAATCACGGCCAAAAAATTCAACACACCCCTCATAGTGACCAATAGCAATCCACAATAGATAGCCAAATACTCATATCGTTAAAATGTGTATAACAAACATTCATAGAGTAGAGCTTAAAATAGGACCCTGAATCGTCAATGCAAAGGGGCAATCTAACTCCAATCAGGTGTAGAGATAGGCAGGTAAAACATTCTATAGCTTAAAAGTAAAACAACAAAATTGGTGATCGTAATTCCACCAATCAGCAACGACCTAACAATCACAGCACAACACGTCATCTCTGTGTCACCATAACAAACATGACTCGATCAAGAGGCAGTAGAAATGAATGGGAGTCCTCCAGTACCAACATAGCTTCATTACCCCCGTTGGCTGCTCACCCATCAGCAAACCGTTTTTTAGGAAGAGGCGGAGGCCACACACGAGGCGGGGGGGGGCAAAGCCCGCCGCCACCAGCAACGGAGAATGTAGAAAACATTGTGTTCAATATTAGCTCACGGACACTGACTAAGATAGAAATTAGTTTATTGAACAAGCGTTTATCTTTTGTGCCATCCTCCAGGATCAATGAATTTGATGTTTATATTGACATTCAGAGATTTTGCAGAAATCTAAGACTTAAAGAATTCTTTAATAGTGATCAGGAACAAGAGTGCAACTTTAGATCTAAGGGGTCATTTGATCCCTCTTCCAACAATTCGACCATTCATACTCTCACGGGTTTCCTTACGAAATCTATTAAGGATAGACCAAGAATGAGGATCAGAGACAATCTCACTAAGGATGAGAGATCAGCTCTTAAATCTTTGAAAGAAGACACTTCAATAGTGATCCGCCCAGCCGATAAGGGCGGGGCGATAGTCATGATGGATGCAACATACTACAAGATGGAAATTCTGGGACAATTTAACTGATAAGAAAACATATATGCCTTTAAGGGGAGATCCAACCTTTAGGTTAAAAAAGAGAATTGATACAATGTTGATGGAATTCAAAGAAAGAGTATTAATCACACAACAGTATTATAACTTTCTATGTCGTGATCATCCATTAATCCCCTTGCTATACACTCTACCTAAGGTGCATAAAAATGCGAACAACCCCCCAGGGAGGCCGATTGTCTCAGCGAGGGGTTCATTACTTCAACCTCTAGCCCAGTTTGTAGACTTTTATTTACAGCCTCTGGTTAAATCTATGCCATCTTATAAACGAGACTCAAATGATTTCATCACTCAAATTAAGAAGTTGGAGAACATCACCGACGGTGACCTTTTGGTAACTCGAAAAGGACAAGAAGATCTAGAAGGAAGAAAGGAAGGAAGGAAAACAACCAAAGTCACAGAAAAAGAAATAACTTTCAATGTCATTAATCTATCTGACACACAACTCACGCCAACACATGAGGGGGTTTTGAAAAAGGGTTTGGGATTTGCTCCTACATGCAAATTTCCCAGCCTTTGGAACTCTTATTGATGTTAATAGGTTTGTAAGGAAGTTAGCACTTAAGAGATTTTTTCATGACTCTGAAAGGACCACCTTTGGCGTCAGTACCACTGTGATCAATAATGCTAATGTCAATGTCAATACCAATGCCAATGATAATATTGATTGGAATAAAATGTTTTCTTTTGCAGATTTTGGGTTAATTGAAACTATTAAGAATTTTGATAGTGACATCACTTTTGAAAAGTGTGAGGTTCCTCCCACTCCAATTAAACATACATCCACTTTCTATCCCAGACATTTCAGAGGTAGTTTTTTGAACTCCTTTCATAAGCGAGTAGAGGAAGATGTGCTTAAATTGGAGGAAACATGTTTATCTTCTGGTTTTAATGCCAGACAAAATTTAACTGTTCAAGAGAGATTAGCTATTAAGGATCTGGCTGATAACAACAACTCTGACAAGGGGGGCAATGTTGTTGTCCTCAACAAATCAGACTATTTAATAGAGGCCAACAGACAACTCTCTGACACTGAGACATATAGAAAACTTGATTCAGATCCTACATCTGTTTTCTCCAGACAACTCTCAAAACTCCTTGAAGAAGCAGTTTCTTTAGGGATTTTTACCAAAGACCAATCTAAATATCTATTACCTACACATCCTATAATCCCCATCTTCCATTATCTCCCTAAAACCCACAAGAGCCTTCTTTCTCCACCAGGACGTCCAATCATTTCAGGCATAGGCTCCCTTTTGGAGCCTATGTCTGAATGGATTGACAGTATACTCAAACCACTAGTTAGTAACCTTTATAGCTATACTAGAGACTCTGGACATCTATTAGATGTATTAAATGATTTTGTATGGCAGGCTGGATACAAGTGGATTACTGTAGATGCAACTTCTTTATATTCTTCCATACCTCATGTACAGGGGTGTCGGGCCTTGGAGTTCTTCCTAGCTAATAATACTTCTTATAAGAATGAAGTAAAACATTTCATTGTTGAAGTTGTGGAGTTCTTGCTTACCCACAATTATTTTGTTTTCGACTCAGTGTTTTATTTGCAGTGTCAAGGAACAGCAATGGGGGCAAAATTTGCCCCCTCATATGCAAATCTGTTTGTGGGTAAGTGGGAGCTCCAACATATTTATGATATAGGGGAACCTTTTGGGTCCGGCATCCTTCTGTACATGAGGTACATAGATGATCTCATTTTCATTGTTAAAGAGGATTTCCCTTTTCATGATTTTCTCACACTTCTAAACACCAATGACGTAAATTTAAGATTTACAGGTGAATCACACCAAGACAGTGTGAATTTTTTAGATCTGAGTTTACAAGGTGACAATCTTAGTCATAGAATTGTATCTACCACATATAGAAAAGAGACAGCGGGTAACACAATCCTTCATGCTACTTCATGTCATCCCCCACATTTAGTGAAATCCATTCCAAGAAGCCAATTTATTAGGCTCAGATGTAATGCCAGTACTACAGATAATTACAATAAATGTGGCAGAGAGCTCATTTCTAGATTGGAATCTAGGGGGTACAATAAAAAGGATCTATTTAAAACATTTGAAGAGATCAGGGATTGGAAACCCAATCCTGTAGAACAACCCTCAAAGTTAGACAATACCACAACAAGTGGCAGTCTAATCAATACAACTTTGAAAAGTAATGACATCAATATTAGAAAGGATAAAAGAAACAATAGAAAATTTTTGGATGGCTATAGTGTTGTATTCTCCACACAGTTCTCTCCTGAGTATAATTCTATATGTGCTATTATTAGAAAACATTTACACATACTCAAGGGTGATGAGATTCTGCAGCCATACATAAAAGAGTGTAGATTTGTTGCTAGGAAACCACCTACATTAGCCACTAAGCTATCACCGAGTTTAGTTAAATCTAATACCCAATCAAATAGTAATTGGCTTAGAGGCACAGGTAACTTTAGGGCTCACTTGTCAAACTGTATAACTTGTGAAAACATGGACTTTACCAAAAGTTTTTCTAGTAAGGTTACTGGTGATTCCTTTGAAATCAACTTCCATGCAACATGCCTCACAGATTATATAGTTTACCTTTTGGACTGCCAGCTTTGTGGAATACAATATGTAGGTCAGTCGAGTAGAACCCTCAGAGATCGGGCAAGAGAACATCTCAGGGATATTAAAAATTACAATAAGGACTCGGCAGTTGCCAAACATTTTAATCTATTTCATCTTACAAACATACCAAAATTAAAAATCAAGGTCATAGATGTAGCGAGAACCCCTTACCGGGGGGTGATATATGTAAGATCTTAGATAGAAAAGAGTTATACTGGATCTACAAGCTAAAGACCAGGTCACCTTTAGGTATGAACTTAGAGTGGGATATGAGATACTTTGTGGACTAGACCCATTAGTTGTCATAAGTTGTTTTTGGTTAATGGATGTCAGTACATATATTTTCATATTAGTATAAATTCCCATATCCATTAACACACATTTTCAAAATCCCATTTCCATTTTTTCTTGCTTATGCCATCAATTTCAATAATAATTTTGTGCATATATTACATATTATTACAGAGTATCGTATCTTTTTGAATTATGTAATAGCTTCAGGTGACTAATTTCTTTTGTATTTGAATTTGTCTTGAATTTCTTTGAATTCTGAATTCTGTAGAATTATTCCAAGTGTTTGGCAGCATTTTCTTCTCTAAATTATCAATAAATTATTGAGAAATTATTCAGAGGTTTCTTTCAAATCACTGAGAGACATTCTCATGTTTTATCTTTGTTCTCCTTTTTTGAAAAACCATATGATAAATTATGTTATATTTTGTTGCCAAATCTAGTTTTGTTTTATCAATAATTAGCTATCACTGTATATGGTGCTTTTTTAGAATTTGCACATATGTGTTAAACATCACATTTATGTACAGAATATACTGTTATTTAGCTTTAAATATACTGGTGTTTTTTTGTTGGATTGCACATCTTCACAAGTATTGCCATTATATTATGTTTTTATTCTTATCTGATCTGTGGCTCTTTCAGTGGACATATATTTTGAAACAATACATTTATGCTACACCTGTTTTGTTCTAATTTGGATATAAGGTGTTTTGATTGATGCATTGTCCCTTTAAGAGCCACAGCAGGTTTCACTTGTCTAACAGCTTCTATGATTAAGTGCTAGCCAGCGCGAAACATGTAAGTCTGCTGTTTCCCTCCCTGGTTTGTTGTGTCATATTAATCTTTTTTGCTTCTTGTTAACTTTTTACTTGGAATAAAGTACCTTTTTCAGTATCTCAGTAGCCGCCTACTTTTTCCTGTACCTTTTTGCAGCTGTCCACCGCTTCTCTGGGCTGGCTCCATACTTTCCCCTACTCAGAGTGGGTCTGTTTCCCTCTTACCCGACGGACGTTTCCTGCAGCAGCACCAGCTTCACTATGCAGATAAAAAAACTCCACATATATACACGGCAGTCCTTTATATGCAATATGTCATACTAAATAAATATATATATATGTGTCTATGTCCTCTTCACTTCCTCCTTCAGTTGTCCACTTACTTAGTTCTACCTCAATCGATATGAGGTAAGATTAGCGTATCTAACACGCCTCCTCGCTGTAACAGGTGTCAGAACCCCATACGTGGTAGATCATTTCTGTCCGCAGGAGGAACTTTCAATCTCAGAACAAGTCACTGGTAGTGGTTGCCGCAGCACTCACATATAGGATAGAAAGAAAACAACTAATAGTGTGATATCTTTTTAGTAAAACAATTGTGCCCAAATAAAATCTATTATCGCACTCACATTTAAAACCCTCACAATTATGAGGTATAGTTATTGCACATAAAACACTTTCTGTTAAAAGCAAGAATATAAATGCAGAAGTTCCGACAATCCTGATAGCACTTAGCCAGGTTTCCCTGATGTTAGCGAGTCAGTTCGCCTAATGTCAAACAGTCTGTACCAAAGAATCAAAGTCTTTTTCGTTCCTTATGCGTTTCGAAGGTATGTTCCGCTTTCAAGTCACCTTCTTCATCAGAGGGTACCCTCTAACATTCCATTGTTTTATATATATATATATATATATATATATATATATATATATATATATATATATATATATATTGTTTACATATATATATATATATATATATATATATATATATATATATATATATATATATATATATATATATATATTCAGACATGTATATGTATCTATCTCAATGTTAAAGCAATGTGCCTGCCTTTTTTTCTATCACCTCATACTTCATATGTTTGAGCCCTTATAACTTTTTTGTGCAATTTATTTTATCATTTTTATCCGATAGTGTTATTATGATTGTAACTGTACTTTGTAAAGTATTTTTGATTTATTTTATGCAACTTTTTTGTTTCGCAAAACAGTTAACCAGAGCTCTGAGGACATGGTAATCATTCTAGCATAAATCACGATTGCATTCATGCATTTGCATTTGACGTGTGCTTTGGGTCATTGTCCTGCTGTAAGACCCATGGCCTCTGACGGAGACCCAACTTTCTGACACTGGGCCCTACATTGCACCACAGAATTTTTTGATAGTCTTCAGATTTCATAATGCCATGCTCACAGTCAAGACATCCAGTGCCTGAAGCAGCAAAGCAACCCCAAAACATTAGTGAACCTCCACCATGTTTGACTGAAGGGACTGTGTATTCTTTTCTTTAAAAGCCTCATTTCTTTTTCTGAAAACAGTATGATTATTATTCTTATTATTATTATCAGGTATTTGTAGAGCACCAACAGGTTCCACAGCGCTATGATCATAGGTGGTATATAAAAAACAATTACAGGGATCAAATGGGTAGAGGGTCCTGCCGAGAGCTGCACTGTTGTAGTCGGCTCTTATGAAGGTGAACTACAAACAGATGGGATCATATGCTTACATGCTATGGGGTTTAAGGGGATAGCAGTGGAGATAGGTAGGTTAGTGTAGGTTGTATGTATCCCTGAATAGTAGAGTCTTCAGGGAGCACTTGAAGCTTTTAAAACTAGGGGGGAGTCTTGTGGAGCAAGGTAGAGAGTTCCATACAATGGGAGCCAGTCTGTAGAAATCTTGTAAACGGGAATGTGAGGAGGTAACAAGAGAGGAGGAGAGTAGGAGATCATGAGCAGAGCAAAGGGGACGGGAGGGAGAGTATCTGGAGACAAGGTCTGAGATGTAGGGGGGAGCAATGCAATTGGGCTTTGTGTGTCAGAGTGATAACTTTGTGTTTAATCCTGGAGGCAAGAGGAAGCCAGTGAAGGGATTGGCAGAGAGGTGCAGCAGATGAAGAGCAACGTGTAAGGAAGATGAGCCTGGCAGAGGCATTCATTATGGATTGTAAAGGAGCTAAGGGGTAGCTAGGGAAACCAGAGAGGATGGAGTTGCAGTAGTCGAGGCAGGAAAGGATGAGAGAGCAGATTAAAATCTTAGTTGTGTCTTGTGTAAGGAAATGTCTAATTTTAGCGATGTTTTTAAGGTGGAAGCGGCAGGCTTTAGCCAAGGACTGAATGTGAGGAGGTCAAGTGTGACCCAAGACTTTGAGCATGTGAGGTTGGGGTAATGATGAAGTTATCAACAGTTATAGAGACATGAGGGGGTGGAGATTTTAGAAGAAGGGTGGAAAACAAGGAACTGAGATTTGGAGAGATTTAGCTTGAGGTAGTGAAAGGACATCCAAGATGAGATATGAGAGAGACAGTTAGTGACACTGGTTAGCAAGGAAGGAGATAGTTCTGGCGTAGAGAGGTAGATTTGGGTATCATCGGCATACAAATGATAATGAAACCCATGGGATTTTATTAAGGAACCTAATGAGGACGTGTAGATTGAAAAGAGAAGGGGACCGAGGACAGAGAGGAAACGGGGCTGAGGATGCCCCAGAGAAGGCTACACTTAAGGTACAGTTAGACAGATAAGAAGAGGACCAAGAGAGCTGTGTCGCAGGTGCCAAGATTGTAGGGTATGGAGCAAAAGAGGGTGGTCGACAGTATCAAAGGCTTGCAGACAGATCAAGGAGGATAAGTAGAGAGAAGTGGCCTTTGGATTTTGATGTAAGTAGGTCATTGTTAACTTTAACAATTGCTGTTTTTTTTGAGTGAAGGGGGCGAAATCCAGATTGCAGTGAGTCAAGGAGGGAGTTTAATGTAAGGAAATGGGATAGACGGGCATATACTAGCTTTTCAAGAAGCTTTGAGGCTGAATCGAGAGAAGGTTTTTTTGAGGATAGGTGTGACTAATGCATGTTTAAGAGATTTGGGAACTATACCAGTGCTGAGGGAGAGGTTGAAGATGTGTGTGAACATAGGGGTAAGGGTAGAAGAGAGGGAGGGGAGTAGTTGTGAGGGGATGGGGTCGAGGGGACAGGTAGTGAGGTGAGAGGATAGTATAAGGGCAGAAACTTCTTCCTCTGTAACGGGCAAAATAGCTAAATGTATGGCTATGTGGGTTTTGGATGATTGTGAGCTTTTGAGGGGATGGGAGACCGGTAGTATGTTGAGAGCTGATTTCATTTCTGATGGAGTTAATTTTGTCGTTGAAGTAGCTGGCAAAATCTTGAGCTGAGAGAAAAGTTGAGGTGGGGGTGGGCGGAGAAGAGTATTGAAAGTGGAGAACAGACGTTTTGGGTTTGAAGAAAGAGTAGAGATAAGAGTAGAGAAGTAATGTTGCTTATATAGATTAAGGGCAGAATAGTAAGAGTTCAAGATGACCTTATAGTGAAGAAAGTCAGCAGAACTCCGAGATTTCCTCCACTTTCACTCAGCAGTACGGGAACATCTGCGTAGGTACCGTGTCAGAGGAGTATGCCAGGGCTGAGGATGAGTGTATGTTTTCCAAGCTATGGTAGGTGGGGCCAGATTATCAAGGACCGATGTAAGGGTGGAGTTATAGTTGTAGATAGATTCATCAGGACAGGAAAAGGAGGGGATGGAAGAGAGAAGAGGTTTGAGAGAGCTAGCAATCTTTGCTGATCTATTGACTTGATATTTCTGTTAAGTTTAGTGTGAGGGGTAGAAGTAAAGAGAGTTGTAGAGAGGGAGGTGATGTTACAAGTTAGGAGGTGTTGGAGAAAGATGGGCTTTACCAAAAATCTGTAATTTTGTTTAGTCTATCCACAGCACATTCTTCCAAAAGGATTTTGACTTCCTCAGGTAAGTGTTGGCAAATTCAAATCTGATTTTTTAATGTTTCTGTGTCAGCAGTGGGATCCTCTTGGATCTCCTACCATTGCATACTTTTTCATTCAGATGGCGACGTATAGTGCGAGCTGACAGATTTGTACCCTGTGCCTGAAGGTCAATCCTTCGTTTCAATCTTTGATCAATCTTTCTCTTTTGTCCAAATCAATGGAGATTAGCTACAGTTCCATGGGCTGTAAACTTCTTGACAATGTTTCAAACAGTGGACTTAGGAACATTAAGATCTCTGGAGATGGACTTGTAACCTTGAGATTGTTCATGCTTTTCCACAATTTTTTCCCGTCAAATCCTCAGACAATTATTTGCTGCTCTTTCTCTTCTCCATAATCAGTGTGACACACACACAGACACACAACAGAATGAATGAGTCAATTTTTCACCATTTTAACTGGTTGCTGGTATGATTTATATATTGTCAGCACCTGTTAATTGATACAGGTGAGTTTAATTACAAATTACAGGAGCACATGTACACACAACTGACTCTAAAGGAGAGGCAGCTAAAGTAAGAATATTTGGACACTATAAGTACAACAAGCATAGATCATATCCTCCCAATTATATGCCTATAAACAGGGCTTGAAAAATGTAAAACGTAACCTTTATTATAAAAAGTGATAAAATACATAATTAAGAAATTTTTCACAAGGGTGATCATCAGATGTGAATCCTAGGGTATACAGCAATATTCACCTATTCACACTAATGTATATATACACATGAACTGGAAAAGATTATTTTGCCTTGCTAATTATCCCACCTGAGGAGAAGATCCATATCAAACTACTGCTATGTTTGCATGAAACCCACAATGGGATTGACAAATGGCTTTAACACTAGGGATAGGAGCAGGGCAAAAAGAAAAGACATCGACTAATGGTGACAAATATATTGATACTTATCTATCCAACGAATATCCCATAATGGTATAGCTGTAACCCAGAATTACATCTCACGCCTATTTTTTACATGGACAGTATACAGTGTATATATATATATATATATATATATATATATATATATATATATATATATATATATATATATATATATATATATATATATATATATATATATATATATATATATATACGGTATATATATAAACACATTATTTGAAGAACATAGGAATGTAAAATATGTGTTTTGCGATTTAGATTTTAACACGCTCGGGTTAGTTAACATGAATACGTAGTAATCTTAAGGTACGTTACTGAAATATTACATATAAAATATTAATAAAACTTATTAAACATACTGTAAAATATTCTAAAAAAAAGCCATAGAATGTATTTATATATTTTGAAAATGTTTGTCCATTGATACTGGTAATCCCAGGTATGTTCCACATATGAAACACCCTGCACATTTTTTTATTGACAGTTCTCAATGCTTTTAAACTCAGTTTTTATGCAGATGTTACACAACGTATTGCTCAGTTGCTGATGACTATCCCCCATATATAAACAATTTACTTTAAAGGGATATTAAACATCTCAAAATATTAATATAAATTGTTTAATTACATGTAGTAAAACAACTTTGCAATATACTTTAATTATATATTTTGTTTTCCTTTCCTGTAATTTATTTCTGAATATTATGGGCTTTCCAGTTCATGTTAAACATGGAAGT
Source organism: Bombina bombina (assembly GCF_027579735.1). Taxonomy (NCBI): domain Eukaryota; kingdom Metazoa; phylum Chordata; class Amphibia; order Anura; family Bombinatoridae; genus Bombina; species Bombina bombina. The sequence continues at coordinate 154,345,855 of NC_069503.1, forward strand.
GCAGACATAGCTATATGCACACTCTAGTAAGCCGTTTATAACCATTCCTAATTGGCCTCAGAAGAAAAGTATCCTAAGCTACAATATAGCGGCGTCCACTGCACGATGGACATTAACTTTACCCTTACTTTCTCAATATTTAAACAACTAATATAATCTTTAAAAATACATGTACAAATTATTTGCATGTTAATCTTTGCTCTGAATACCACTGTCAAGCAATGATTTATTTAGTGTTTAATATCCATTTACAATTCTTTCCAAATATGTTCAAATGATGCAGTCTTGGAAGAAAAACAATGTACAGCTGTTTTGTTAAATTGACCTAAATTACACACATTGTTATGCAGTTTGAACAGTTTTGGCTGTCGAATTGATACACGCCTTCACTTTTTTTGTATTCACAATAGCTACTTTATTATAGCTTGTATATTATTGTCATTCTGCTTCTACTACGACATGTAGTAATATTGATAATAATAGGCATATGCATTTGGAGGTTTCGTATGCCTCCCACTAATGAAGAAGAAACCGTCCGCTCGTGACATTCAGCTCTTTTTTCGGAGCCGGATTTCTACTTGTGAAAGTGCAGCACATTAAGTTCTGTGCATCTGTCAATACATTTTGGTCAGTAAAGAGATGGATGCTGCGAGCGGCCGCCTTCTTCTGCATTCAGAGAAATCTGAAACCTCAAAATGCACATATCTACTTAAAGGGATAGCAAAGCCCAAATTAAACTTTCATGATTCAGATAGGGCATGTAGTTTTAAACAACTTTCTTTACTTTTATCATAAAATTTGCTTTGTTCTCTTGGTTTTCTTAGTTGAAAGCTAAACCTTGGTAGGCTCATATGCTAATTTCTAAGCCCTTGAAGGCTGCCTCTTATCTGAATGAATTTGACAGTTCTTTAAACAATAACATTTTTAGTGTTTACTATCCCTTTAATAAGCAATTTCGGGTGTTGGTCACAATCTATTATTTTATCATTATTGACGTGTTACCGGCTGCCGATGGTTCCTTTTCAATATCGACACAATGGGCTCCATGTACTAAGAGGCGGGCGGACAGCTTCTTAACTCGCGAAGCTGTCCGCCCGCCTCCGCTACACACGGGCAGCGGATCTATTGATCCGCTTGCCCGTATGTATCATTACACACTCAGCGGAGTGTGTAATGCCCGCCCCTTCAGTCGCGCGACCAATCACGCGACTGAAGGGGCTGTCAATCACCGAGAGCGATCGAGCTCTCTGTGATTTTGCTTCGCCACCTAAGAGGTGGCGTAGGGTGTAGGAAGCAGCGGTCTAATGACCGCTGCTTCTTACATTGCGGGAAGCAGGCTCGCATATGCGAACCTGCCCCGCAAAGGCTCCGGAGCAGCTTTCGCTGCTTCGTACATGGAGCCCAATGACAATCTTCCATTTTCATTACTCTTTGGCAGCACATTTTTTTCTTATCATTTTATCAACAACAACAAAAAATGGCCCAATGCTTATGTCTGTCCTATTTTCTGAACACAATCCAAATTCTTCATAATAATCAGCACATTTAATAATGCTGATAACAATGGTATTACTCTTGCCATATTGGATGATATTAGGATTCAAAATCACCAAAAAGATAGAAAACAACAACAACAACAAAGACTTTTACAGTAATTAAAATCAGAAAAAAACAGCAACTCAATATACACAGATACCACTGTATACATAATCCCCCAGCATGAATCACAAACAAGAAATACACTCATATATCTATAGTTTTGGAGCACAACAGGTTAATGGCACACGTTATGTATTAGCATCACTAGGCACTATTAAGTAGGGTGGCCACATTGCCATTTTAAAACAGGACACATATGAAAAATACATATGTCAGGGCTGTTTAAAGAAATATTTTGAATAATGTTACATTATAGGAACCCTGACATATGTATTTTTCATATGTGTCCTGTTTTAAAGCGGCAGTATAGCCACCCTACTATTAAGGGAAGATAAAATTCCCCCAGGACACGTTCTTTTGGGATGATTGATAAACTTGCCAGGGTGAGTAGGGGGCAGCGTTGCACAAGCAGACGCGATCCTGGGCAGACAGGTTCACAGAAGCAAATTCTGTCTGTCTGGGCTTTGTTAAATGTGGCCCTAAGTGGGATCAATCAACATAGAGGCACTTCAATTGCAGATGTAATCGAAAAGCCCCAATAACACCATTTTTTTAGTCTGTGTGCTCTTTTTTCATTAAGATATTGCAAGACTAACAAGGCAAAACATTATTTTGTGTTTTTTTAATACTTCAGGGTATTTCCAGATATTGCTTGAGTGCCTGGGAAAAACACACTGTTGCCTTTTTAGATGTACTAAATATACAGTAGTCTAGATTAATTAACATTACATTTATATTTGTTTTATAGTCCTTAACTATTGGTTGATCCTGAAATTTAAAGGGCCATAATACCCAAATGTTTAAACACTTGAAAGTGATGCAGCATAGCTGTAAAAAGCTGATTAGAAAATATCACCTGAACATCTCTATGTAAAAAAGAAAGATATTTTACCTCAAAAGTTCCTCAGTAGCCACCTCCCATTGTAAAGGATTTCTAAGCAGCATTTTAGTGTGTCTGTCCTGGGACATCTGAAGGGACTAGCATCGTGCACTCTCATATTATTTCACCAATCAGGTAAAGGAAGCTTACTATGAAATCTCATGAGAGTTAAGTCAAATCTCATGAGATCACAGTAAGAGTTCATGACCTCAGCACTGCTGATGCTGATTGGCTGCTGTTCATTTCTTCATTTTTTTAAATTTGTTTACCTGCAGCTGGGAGCAGCTGAGTATAACTTTTTACACAGAACTTACTCTGCTGAGCTGAGGAGATTGTGAGGTAAAATATCTTCCTTTTTTACATAGAGATGCTCAGGTGATATTTTCCTGTCAGCTTTTTACAGTTATACTGCATCAGTTTCAAGTGATTTAGCATATGAGTATTATGTCCCTTTAAATATAAACAAACTAGGCAATAAGCCTGCCCAGAGGGCAGTCTATGGTTAAAAAATACAAACCCCCAAGCTAAAGTTACAAAAAAGAAAAAAAGAAAAATTTCAGGAAAAAATAAACAAAGCTATCCAAAATAAAAAAATTAAATGTTAACTAATACTGCTTTAAAAATAAAAAATCCCCCCAAAATAAAAACACCCCCTAATCTAATACTAAACTACCAATAGCCCTTTAAAAAGCCTTTTGTAGGGCATTGCCCTAAGTTAAAGAGCTCTTTTACCTCTAACAGTAAAAAACCCTAACAATAAAAAAAACAAAACTCCCCATTGTAATTGGGTAGTTCAGCTCTTTTTCAAGCCCAAAAAACCCTAATCTAAAAAAAAAACACTCCAAAAATGTAAATAAAAAAGCCTAAACCTAAGACCCAAATAGGTACTCACTGTTCCTGAAGTCCGGCGGAGAAGGTCCTCTTCCAGGCGGATCCATGATCTTCTATCTTCATTCGGAGTGAAAGCGTGAGCAGAGGTGCTGTGTTGCCGATGCCTGGATCCTCAGCGGTGGTCCTCGGCGGCTGCAACATTCCTCGGCGGCATGGAGGCTCCTCTTCATCTGATGTCTGTCGTACACTGAAGATTGAATGCAAGGTACTGCAATCAATTTGGGGTACCTTGCATTCCTATTGGCTGAAATTTCAAATCAGTCAATAGGATTAGAGCTACTGAAATCCTATTGGCTGTTCAAATCAGCCAATAAGGTTTCAGTAGCTCTCATCCTATTGGCTGATTTCAAAATTTCAGCCAATAGGAATGCAAGGTACCCCAATAAATATGGGGTACCTTGCATTCAATCTTCAGTGTGCGACGGGCGATCGCATGAGGATCCAGGCATCGGGAACATAGCTCTGCACCTCTGCTCCGCTTTGCCTTCACTCCGGATGAAGATAGAAGATGATGGATCCATCTGGAAAAAAGACCTTCTCCGCCAGACTTTAGTACCTATATGGGGCTTAGGTTTAGGCTTTTTTATTTAAATTTTTGGGGTGTTTTTTTTTTTTAGATTAGGGTTTTTTGGCTTGAAAAAGAGCTGATTGCCCTTTAAAGGGCAGTAAAAGAGCTGAATGCCCTTTTTAGGGCAATTACCATACAAATGCCCCTTTAGGGTAGTGTTATGTTTTTTTAATTTTGGCGAGTTTGGTAGGTGGGTGGTTTCTACTGTTAGGGGGACTTTTTTTAGAGGTAAAAAAGCTGTTTAATTTAGGGCAATGCCCTACAAATGCCCTTTTAAGGGCTATTGGTAGTTTAGATTTGGTGTGTTTTTATTTTGGGGGACTTTTTTTCATAGGGATTAGGTATATATATTTTTTTTTGATAATTTTGTTTATTTTTTTCTGTAGTTTTAGACTTTTTTATTTTTTTGTAATTTAATGTTATTTTTTTATTTTAATTGTAATTTAGTAGTAATTGGGGTTAATATAAGGGGTGCTAGGTTAGGGGGCTTAGTAATTAAATTAGTTATATGCGTTGTGGGGGGGTTGGTGGTATAGGGGTTAATATATTAATTAATGTTATTGCGATATAGGGGGTTTGGCAGTTTAGGGGTTAATAGGTTAATTAAGGTTATTGTGATGTGGGGGCTTGGCGGTTTAGGGGTTAATAGGTTAATTAGGTTTTTGTGATGTGGGGGTTGGCGGTTTAAGAGTTAATAGGTTAAATAGGTTTTTTACGATGTGGGGGGTCTGCAGTTTAGGGGTTAATAGGTTATTTAGGTTTATTGCAATGTGGGTGGTTGGCGGCTATGGGGCAGTGACGTGCACTCATAAGAGGCAGGTGAGGCAGTGCCTCCTCTGGCCAATCTATGTATTACAGCCTTTTTGTACAAATAAAAAAATAAAAAAAATAAATCTTTTTTTTTTTCAATATATATATTTTTAATAAACAGGTGACCCCCCCTACCCCCCACCCCTCCACCAAATGTACTTTATTATTTAATTTGTTATGTGCAAAAAAAAAAACCGTTATAATACAATACATTCATATTGCGCAATAAACTGGAGGCTAGCTATCCTTATATTGCGCAATATGAAATGTATTGATTTGACTTTGGGAATGTATGGGCCGCTGAGAGACTGCCATCAAGAGGATAACCAGTGCTAATGCAGTGCTCTCAATGCGGCCCATGCTCCCACACCGGAGGCTTGACTGAAAGCCTCTGGAGCAAGTTGGCCGTCTCAGCCAATCAGACATCAGCAAGTGTCTGAGTCTCTGGGCAGGCTGAGTGCCGAACGGAAAGGAATTGAGGCGCGCGTCAGCGTCTGTCACGTGCCCGGCGTCATCTGATCAGATCAGCTCAGACTAGAGACGGAGAGAGTCGGACATCGAGAGAGAGCAGCACAGGGTCGGCTCCAAGGGGGGGCATTGGGGGGCAAAAACCTATAGGAAAGAAAAGCATTTTCTTAATAACAATAGTTAAAGGGACACAAAACCCACATTTTTTCTTTTGTGATAGAAGTTATGATATTAAACAACTTCCAATTTACTTTTATTATCTCATTTGCTTCATTCTTTCTGAATCTGAACGTGGGACCAGGTGGGTTCCTTGCTTGCTAATATGGACTGTGTCACTGGACTGTCACCTTCACTTGGTTGATTTTTTTGAGTGGCCTCAGGGAATAGGGAAAGTGGACTCAGGACGGAGTCAAAACAGTAACTAAAATTAGTAAGAGAGAGACTGAGTAACGTTCAATCACCCACGTGGGGTGGGACCGGGTGGCTTTATGGCTACAGGCCAGGGAGGCTTACTAGTCAGCTCAGGCTTGGCTTGTTGCGAGGTTGGCTGCGTATTAGTAAACTAAAATGAAAATATTAAGGCTGCTTGAAATTTGAAAAACATAAACACTTGACTGTTCACTTGATTTTTTGTGTGTGGCCTCAGGACAGGAGTGAGACAGTGAGTGAATGGTTGTTATTATTATTAAATCTATATTCACAATGCCCAACCCATGATTCTTCTATGAGATATCAGACATGGATCTACTTTTTTGTGTGTGACTGTTGCAATGTAATTTGAAGCATGTGTGAGAAATATCAGGGAATATAAATAGGATTAGGCAGTAGGCACCAAAGTATGTATTTTTCTTTTATTGAATCACTTTCATGCAAAAATAATTTTTACTTGAATTGACAGTGTCAATTCAAGTAAAAATTTGTATTTCTCCAACATAGGTGTGTCCGGTCCACGGCGTCATCCTTACTTGTGGGATATTCTCCTCCCCAACAGGAAATGGCAAAGAGCCCAGCAAAGCTGGTCACATGATCCCTCCTAGGCTCCGCCTACCCCAGTCATTCTCTTTGCCGTTGTACTTCATTCCGTTCCTCTTCCTTCCATAGCTCAGTGCATGGAAGTGATCGGGTTGATGGTAGCGGCTATGGACATAGCTCCTTTTGCGCGCATTCATCTAAGACCATTACAACTGTGCATGCTCAGTCAGTGGAATGGGGATTATACAGACTTGTCTCCGAAGATACAAGTAAATCAGAGGACCAGAGACTCACTCCGTTGGTGGCTGTCCCTGGACAACCTGTCACGAGGGATGACATTCCGCAGACCAGAGTGGGTCATTGTCACGACCGACGCCAGTCTGATGGGCTGGGGCGCGGTCTGGGGATCCCTGAAAGCTCAGGGTCTTTGGTCTCGGGAAGAATCTCTTCTACCGATAAATATTCTGGAACTGAGAGCGATATTCAATGCTCTCAAGGCTTGGCCTCAGCTAGCGAGGGCCAAGTTCATACGGTTTCAATCAGACAACATGACAACTGTTGCGTACATCAACCATCAGGGGGGAACAAGGAGTTCCCTAGCGATGGAAGAAGTGACCAAAATCATTCTATGGGCGGAGTCTCACTCCTGCCACCTGTCCGCTATCCACATCCCAGGAGTGGAAAATTGGGAAGCGGATTTTCTGAGTCGTCAGACATTGCATCCGGGGGAGTGGGAACTCCATCCGGAAATCTTTGCCCAAGTCACTCAGCTGTGGGGCATTCCAGACATGGATCTGATGGCCTCTCGTCAGAACTTCAAAGTTCCTTGCTACGGGTCCAGATCCAGGGATCCCAAGGCGGCTCTAGTGGATGCACTAGTAGCACCTTGGACCTTCAAACTAGCTTAGGTGTTCCCGCCGTTCCCTCTCATCCCCAGGCTGGTAGCCAGGATCAATCAGGAGAGGGCGTCGGTGATCTTGATAGCTCCTGCGTGGCCACGCAGGACTTGGTATGCAGATCTGGTGAATATGTCATCGGCTCCACCTTGGAAGCTACCTTTGAGACGAGACCTTCTTGTTCAGGGTCCGTTCGAACATCCGAACCTGGTTTCACTCCAGCTGACTGCTTGGAGATTGAACGCTTGATCTTATCGAAGCGAGGGTTCTCAGATTCTGTTATCGATACTCTTGTTCAGGCCAGAAAGCCTGTAACTAGAAAGATTTACCACAAAATTTGGAAAAAATATATCTGTTGGTGTGAATCTAAAGGATTCCCTTGGGACAAGGTTAAGATTCCTAAGATTCTATCCTTCCTTCAAGAAGGATTGGAAAAAGGATTATCTGCAAGTTCCCTGAAGGGACAGATTTCTGCCTTGTCTGTGTTACTTCACAAAAAGCTGGCAGCTGTGCCAGATGTTCAAGCCTTTGTTCAGGCTCTGGTTAGAATTAAGCCTGTTTACAAACCTTTGACTCCTCCTTGGAGTCTCAATTTAGTTCTTTCAGTTCTTCAGGGGGTTCCGTTTGAACCCTTACATTCCGTTGATATTAAGTTATTATCTTGGAAAGTTTTGTTTTTAGTTGCAATCTCTTCTGCTAGAAGAGTTTCAGAATTATCTGCTCTGCAGTGTTCTCCTCCTTATCTGGTGTTCCATGCAGATAAGGTGGTTTTACGTACTAAACCTGGTTTTCTTCCAAAAGTTGTTTCTAACAAAAACATTAACCAGGAGATTATCGTACCTTCTCTGTGTCCGAAACCAGTTTCAAAGAAGGAACGTTTGTTGCACAATTTGGATGTTGTTCGCGCTCTAAAATTCTATTTAGATGCTACAAAGGATTTTAGACAAACATCTTCCTTGTTTGTTGTTTATTCTGGTAAAAGGAGAGGTCAAAAAGCAACTTCTACCTCTCTCTCTTTTTGGATTAAAAGCATCATCAGATTGGCTTACGAGACTGCCGGACGGCAGCCTCCCGAAAGAATCACAGCTCATTCCACTAGGGCTGTGGCTTCCACATGGGCCTTCAAGAACGAGGCTTCTGTTGATCAGATATGTAGGGCAGCGACTTGGTCTTCACTGCACACTTTTACCAAATTTTACAAGTTTGATACTTTTGCTTCTTCTGAGGCTATTTTTGGGAGAAAGGTTTTGCAAGCCGTGGTGCCTTCCATTTAGGTGACCTGATTTGCTCCCTCCCTTCATCCGTGTCCTAAAGCTTTGGTATTGGTTCCCACAAGTAAGGATGACGCCGTGGACCGGACACACCTATGTTGGAGAAAACAGAATTTATGTTTACCTGATAAATTACTTTCTCCAACGGTGTGTCCGGTCCACGGCCCGCCCTGGTTTTTTTAATCAGGTCTGATAATTTATTTTCTTTAACTACAGTCACCACGGTACCATATGGTTTCTCCTATGCAAATATTCCTCCTTAACGTCGGTCGAATGACTGGGGTAGGCGGAGCCTAGGAGGGATCATGTGACCAGCTTTGCTGGGCTCTTTGCCATTTCCTGTTGGGGAGGAGAATATCCCACAAGTAAGGATGACGCCGTGGACCGGACACACCGTTGGAGAAAGTAATTTATCAGGTAAACATAAATTCTGTTTTTTGCATGAAAGTGATTCAATAAAAGAAAAATACATACTTTGGTGCCTACTGCCTAATCCTATTTATATTCCCTGATATTTCTCACACATGCTTCAAATTACATTGCAACAGTCACACACAAAAAAGTAGATCCATGTCTGATATCTCATAGAAGAATCATGGGTTGGGCATTGTGAATATAGATTTAATTATACTATAACAATAAATATATACTCTGTCTCTGGATGAGCATTTTTGTGTTAGCATCATGAAACAGGTAATTGGTTTAGGATTTAGAATTGCCACTGTGGTTAAGGTTAATAGAGCCCAGGGACAGCAATAATATACCAGATTTGTTGACCAAAAATTTACAATCCTGTGATACTGGGCAGTGACACAAGTCAGGGCACACTTTTGCAGTGCACATGTGTCAAACCTTAACAACAATAAAAACGTCCACATCAAAGGTAGAGCAGAACAGAATAGCCCTCTGTCATTGTTTTTGTTACACTGATTTTGATTTAAAGGGACAGTCTACCATAGAATTGTTATTGTTTCAAAAGATAGATCATCCCTTTATTACCCATTCCCCAGTTTTGCATAACCAATACAGTTATATTAATATACTTTTTACCTCCCCCTGATCACATGACTGTGACTGTTTATTATCTATTGTCTTAAATTTAGCATTGTTTTGTGCTAAATCTTAAAGGGACAGTCAACACCAGAATTTTTGTTGTTTTAAAAGATAGATAATCCCTTAATTACCCATTCCCCAGTTTTGCATAATCAACACAGTTATAATAATATACTTTTTACCTCTGTGATTACCTTGTATCTAAGTCTCTTCTGACGTCCCCCTGATCACATGACATTTTATTTATTATCTATTGACTTGTATTTAAGCCAATTAGTGCAGTGTCTGCCACAATCCACGGGCAAGAGTTTCTGTTACAATCCTTTAGACTAAAATCAGATGTTTACTAAGTTGACCAGTTCTCCAAGACACCATTTAAAGGGAGATGAAAATGTTTGCTTTCATGATTTAGAAAGAGCATGCAATTTTAAATAACTTTCCAATTTACATGTAATATCTGGTTTTCTTCATTCTTTTGATATCCTTTGTTGAAAATCATATCTAAATATGCTCAGTATCTACTGAGCATATTTAGATATGATTTTCAACAAAGGATATCTGTTTTTCTTCATTCTTTTGATATCCTTTGTTGAAAATCATATCTACATATGCTCAATAGTTACAGAGCATATTTAGATATGATTTTCAACAAAGGATATCAAAAGAAGGAAGAAAACCAGATATCCTTTGTTGAAAATCATATCTAAATATACTCAGTAGATACTGAGCATATTTAGATATGATTTTCAACAAAGGATATCAAAAGAATGAAGGCGTATCCGATTCCGAGCCACTGCCTCACCAGCCTCTGAAGTCACCGCACATCACTGCTATGGGGTTAATATTTTAATTATGTTATTTGTGGATTAGGGGTTAATTACTTTATTGTTTTGCAATGTGGGGGTTGTCGGTTTAGGTGTTTGTTGATACTTTGTACGGAAGGTTAGTTTTTTTTTTGTTATACTTCGTGCGGGCAATTACGTGTTTCTCATTTTTAAACCAGTTGGATTCTTTTGGTTGCATGCGCAGCCAACATTCCTTTGAGGATGCGTGCGCAACTGGCAATGGTGGCGGTCGCGTTACAAACGCGATTATAGTATAGAAGAGTGGCTTCAATCAAGCAAAACTGTAATTAATGTTCTAATCTTGTACCAAAGTGGTGGCTCTGCACAACATAGCAAATCAGTGGTGGCTCTGCATAATGAATCCAACAGTAGTGATGATATATAAACACACAACCTTGGAGGCACAATGCCCTATTTTCTTTTACACAAGTATACCTAGAGAAGCTGCCCACGTGCAATTGTCACTTGGCAAATTTTTTTTATTTTATTGAGGTAAACTTACATAAAACAATATTCAAGTTCCAGAGCATTACATACAGATAATGTACCTATTGGACTAATACAGTGAAATTTACATTCAAAATTAGGAAGGCACTAGTAGACAATAGGGGACAGTTCTTACGGATATTTATGAGAATACTGTCCGGCGTTGGTGTCTGAATGTCTCTGTGGTTTCAACAAGTGCCTCAAACATTTATTTATTTTTCCTATTTCAATAATATGTTATAACTTTATATATGGAGTCAGATAATAGGACACAATAACATTAACAAGTATTAAATATACATAGTAGGCTGAGTAATGAATACTATCAAAGATTGTGTGTAGAAAATGTGGTTAATTGTGCTGTCCTCCTTGGGTGTAGGAGGAGAGAATAGTGAGAAGAGAGAAAGAAAAGAAAGAAAAAGAGGGGAGAGAAAGGGGGGAGACAAGTGGAGTTCTCCTGTGGGGATATAGCATGTAGAGGATTGCAATGACTTCATCATCATGTGGGATCATGTGGTGATGTCGGCTGTAACCATGCGCAAGCTATGGTTAATTTGGTTGCTAAAAAGAGGTAAATATAGAACATTTTCTGTGGTAGGTAAAGGTTGTTCGGGAAGATATGAAATAGGCCTGCACAGGCTGACATCAGTATTGTAATCTGTGGGTGGAACAGTAGTAAAAGACCTGGCGCCACAGAGAATCAAGTTTGGGGCAGGACCACCAGATATGCAAGGTACCTAAATCTCCACATCCTCTCCAGCACATAGGGGAATTAGTGGGTGAGATTTTGAATAATCTGAAAGGAGTGAGGTGCCATTGAAGTAGTATTTTGAGGTATAGTTCATAAAGAGTGGTGCAATGTATAGTCTTCTTAGTTAGGTATACTGCTTTCCCATTGGTGAATGGGAGGGGATCTTAAGAAAATTGGGGAGTTAATAAGGCTCTGATATGAATGCGTTAGTAATTTTTTGTAGTGGGTACCGGTTTGTCATTTAAGTTCCCACCTTGCTTTGTTTCTAAGAGCCATGTTAGTAAAACCCCAAGATCTCAAAAAACTATGTAGCTTCCAAAATTCGAAATTTAGTGGGGTGGGATTAATTGTGCATTAATTGTGCGATAAAGTTTGTATGGTCTAGTAAGTTACCCATTTTGATAGAGGCCTGTTACTGTGTGTATATTTGGTGTTTGCCACATGTCACTATGGGTGTCAGGTAAAGTGAGTAATAAATTGCGAACAGTATGTGATGGGGATGGGTGGGGAGCTATATCTGGGAGATGGTGGATTTTATCCCAGAATTATAAATTACAACAGACTATGTAATTTGATAGTAGCGTTTCCGGCTTTTTGTGTTTAGGGATCCAGATTAAATCTCAAAGTTCTATTTTAGGTGGTAGGCACGCCTGTTCTAAGATCTTCCATTTACTCTCAGAAGAGGTTATTCCTCAAATAGTTACATGTGAGAGTCTAGCTGCTTCTCCTGCAGTTATTGGGTGTTTTAGAGTTTTGATGGCCACTCTCAGGATTTTATTCCTCAAGATGAATTTATTACATAGTTTCTGGAATTGGCTAAATAATGATTTTGGAATGGGAATCAGGAGGGACCGAAACAAATAGGTTAGCTTAAGAAGGAGCTTCATTTTAAATGCCGCTATACGTCCCAGCCACAACAATGAAGGAAGGTTCCATTTATCTACTGCTGTTTGAAAGGTTTGTAATAGGGGGTGAAAGTTGGTCATGATGATTGCGGTTAAGTCATGAGAAAGAAACACACCTAAGTGTTTTATCCCAGATGTCGATCAAGAAAATTTTGTATTTGGTTTGTAGATCGCTGACAGTGGTGTTGGGGAGATTAATGGCATAGGCTTCCGTTTTTAGGATATTTAAGTTGTAATGGCTAATGTTCGAAAAGTTTTCTAAAAGGAGGAATAGGTGTGGTAAGGAGTTAAGTGGATCTGATGTGAGAACGGTTAAATCATCTGCAATTAGCGCTGTTTTTTGTATAGTGCCATGCAGATTGATCCCGATAATATTGGGATGGGAGCGAATGGCTTCGGCCAGAGGTTCCATAAGCAGGGCGAATAGGAGAGGGGAGAGGGGACACCCCTGTCTGGTCCCATTGGAGATTGGAAAAAAACCTAGGCCTTTGATATTGGCAGATGGATTGGAATATAATGCCCCTATAGTTGTGAGGAATATAGACGAGAAACCAAATTTCTGTAAGACACATGCCATATATGTCCAGTTCTAAACATCTTCTTTGAAGCTAAACATCTGAACCTCCCATCTGTCACCCTGTTGATGGATGCAGAAAAAGCCTTCGACAGGGTGACACATGGGAGGTTCAGATGTTTAGCTTCAAAGAAGATGTTTAGAAGTTGACGGGTATTGTCTGGGCCCTGGCGGGCTTTGGTAAATCCTATGTGGTCTAGATTTACTAATGTTGGCAAAATGATATTCAGTCTGGTTGCAAGGATTTTAGCGAATAGCTTAACGTCGAGATTCAAAAGGGAATGGACCTGTAACTGCCGCATTTGTAGTTTTTTTTTTACGGGCTTGGGGATAGTGATTATATTTGCTTGGAGATAATTATTAGGGAATGATCCCGTAGAGCTAGCTTTGGTAAAGATTTTGAGAAGAAGGGTGCTCTTATTGGTTGGGATTTTTTGTAAAACATACAGTAACTGTGTACCCATCTGGTCCTGGAGATTTTAAAGATTTAAGAGATTTAATTGCCTTTTTTAGTTCCATAGGTGTTAAATCAAGAAATAAATGGTCTGAGGAGATGGTAGGAAGAGCAAGATTTGAAGGAAGTTAATAATTGTGGTGTCAGTAGGGGTTGGAAATGTAGAGTCCTCAGATAGGTTGTACAGTGAGGAGTAGTATGTGACAAAGGAAGAACCTATATCTTGGGGTTTAATGTATGTTTTGGTGTTTGTGCGTATGCAAGAAATTATGGTCGCAGCTGTTTCTTGTCTCAAAAGATTGGCTAGAAGTCTGTCTGCTTTATTGCCCTTATGGTAAAATATTTGTTTAAGTGGATATAGTCTAGAAGCAGTGCGGTCAGTTTCAAGTTTTAAGATGGATTCTTTGATTTCTCTCAGTAGAGTCAGAGATCAGGGGTGAGGTTGGTTTTATGGGCAGTTGAGATGGTGCCAAGGTAGATCTGGAGCTGGGCCAGAGTGGCACCAGCCTGTTGTTTTTTGGTAACTGCTAGCATGATGAATGAGCATCTTAAGAAGGGCTTAAGGGATGCCCAGAGTGTAAAGTCGTCTACCTGATCATTGTCATTGCTTTGGAGGAAGTCAATGAGGTCGCGAGTAATGGTGCTTATAGTTTCTGATGAGGAAAGGAGTGTGGGAGAAAGTCTCCAACTTGGCGATAATTGAAGTTGGAGTGGTGAACGAAGAAGGATGTGGAAAGGGTCATGGTCTGACTATGGGCAAGGGGTAATCCAGGCTCTATTTATTTTGCCTAATTGATTTGGGTGGAAAAAAAGAAATCCATTTGAGAGTAGGAATTGTGTACTGTGGAGAAATATGTGTAGTCTCTAGTGGTACTATGTAATTTGTCTTTGTTAGGTCTAGTAAGTAGAGGCCATTGTCTAGTCTACAAATTAAGAAGAGGTAGCGTCAGAGTACGTTATTTTGTGAAAGGGAGAGAGATGGCCGAAGAGGGAGATTTATGTAAGAAGAGTGTGGGGGGGGGGGAGGGGTGGGGGGGGGGGGGGGAGGGAGGGTTTAGGGTAGGAGGGAGGAGAAGGAAAGAGGGGGATAGGGCATGATATAGCATGTTGTTCAAAGTGTATTGAATGTTGTCAGTGGGAAACAGCATGTTAAAAAAGAAAAATAGAACAAAAACATAATGTAGAAGACATAACAGATTGTACATATTGTAATAAGTATGTCACACAACTGAACACTGATAACCTATTATAACAGCTAACATCAGACCTTCATATATTGCTTCCCTAAATAAATAGCAATTAACTTAGTCTGTAAGTATGCATAAGAAATATAAGGTTAACGATAGGTAATTTAACCAAGTAACAGTTTTTACTTCTATTTACCTACTAATCTGTTTTTTTTATGGTTCATAAAGAGTTGAGATTAATGTAATCCTTGAGTTTCACTTTATAGTTTATTAAATCTATTAGGATTTGGGGAGGGGTGGGAAGGTGGGGGTTAGGATCAGGGTTAGGTAAACCTGGGGGGTTTGCAATAAATCTAGGGTGATGATGGTTCAACCTAGGTAGTAAAAATTGGACATTACATAACCTTGCTTAATTAAGACAGACCGTATCTGGTAGGTGTAGAGAAGTGTTTGAAATGTTTGTATAGTATTGCTATACTATTATTTAAAATACAAGATATAATGGATAAATGGGGCACTTTCAGTTCTACCGAACATGGTCATCAACCTGAAACTTTGTGTACAACATATAAAACATACAAAATAGCCATTCTGGTGAGTGGCTAATCCAAGGTAACTGGTGGACAGTTCTTGTGAAGAAAAGGAGGGAAATTTATGAGTTTACTAGATCCGTCGTCTGGTTTTTGCTTGGAGCTGGTTCCCATGAGGGAGCTGCCACATTGAAATTAGGAGGTTGTTGCTGATGGTTTGTTCAAGGGATCTTCCATGATGTTAATAAGTCAATACCTTGAGTGATGGTTGAGACAATGTATTGCTGATTGTCCTTACTGACGATTAGCTTTATTGGGTAGCTCCACCTGTATTTAATGTTGTGTTATCTTAGAACCGCAGTGAAGTCCCTAAACGATCTCCGCAAAAATGGAGATGTCCTGGAACCTGCTAGGGAGGTTGGGTTTTGTCAGACCACGTATGACTTTATCT
This sequence comes from Bombina bombina, assembly GCF_027579735.1. Classification (NCBI taxonomy): domain Eukaryota; kingdom Metazoa; phylum Chordata; class Amphibia; order Anura; family Bombinatoridae; genus Bombina; species Bombina bombina. The sequence continues at coordinate 154,361,506 of NC_069503.1, forward strand.
CGTGGTTTATCATCTGAAAGGTCTCTGGGGTGTAGGACTCTGTGTGCCCGGTCAGTCAGGCCCTCAGTAGGTGTGCATGGTGGAGCTAGGCAGTTATATAGCTCTGTCAAGAAAGGTACTAGGTCTCCTGGAGAAATCGTTTCTGAAACACCTCTAATCCGGAGGTTATTTTAGCTAGAGCAATCCTCCATATCTGCCATTTTGTCTTCTAGTTGAGTGAATTGGTCAGCTAAAGATTGTGTATAAGACAGCATATTGGCTTGATCTACCACTACATCCTCTTGTTTCCTTTCAATCGTGTTGACCCTTTCATTCATGGTAGTGATCTCTCTTTGCATGTCTGCTAGAGATTCTCTGATTTAATACCTGAAAGAGGAGTAACTGTTGTAGGAGCTGAGTTTTGCAGAGATTGAAATGTTTAGGCCACTAAGTCTGAGTTAGTAGGACTTACTTCCATTTCAGGTCCATCAGAATCAAGTTGGGAAGATGTGAAGTGGTCAACAACCATTCTTTTGGGTGCAGCAGATGGCTTTGTCCCCCCCCCCTTGGAGGATTGTGCCATGTTACAGTGAGAAGTGGACGATACTATCAGAAATTGTAATTCAGTGTTGTAGCCTCTATTGGTCAGGTTAGGTCAAATGATGTATCACATAGATAATAAAAAGTGTTTTCCTTGCTCTCCCCACCAGCTAGGGGTAATCACATTATTAGCATCATTTTAGTTTGACTTGTACAAGATGATTATATCCTGAAGGTCTCAAAATTATTATAATGTGAGTTACGCACATTAGTGTCTTTAGTGAGGTTATCCTTTTGCGAAGCTAAGGTCAGTGACCTTGTAGGTTAGGCAGTGGATTGGGTGGTAGCGTTGCTGTTTAAGCCTTTTCCTCCACTTCAACTGTGGGTCTTTAATGGCAACCACAGAAAAGACTATCTGCGTCACGGCAGTTGAGTTTGTGTAGGTGCCGGTCTTGTATAGGTCTTGATTTAAATTAAAGTAGAGTAGGGAGAGACAACCAAATATCAGGTAAAGCTGTGTTGCAAGAATAGGTTGGTAGTTCTACTGAGAGGTAGCGTTAGCAAGTAATAATATGGCAACACAAGCAAGGTTATACTGACTCCCTGCCCTGGTGTGTTAGCAGTAGTTGTTTAGGTTTATTGCAACCTCAGGTGAATATTGATTATAGTCTCTCTAGTGTGTAGGACCCAATTTCCTAACCTTCTGTTTCCACAGCAATGAGGGTCAAGTTAGAGGGGGTTATAAGTTCCAGTGGTGTATCAGATATGACGAGAAAGTCTCTGGCTTTTTGTTAACCTCCACATATAGTGTGGGTACGTGGTGTGAAAAGCGTTAATGTCGGTTTATAGGAAGGTTATCTTTCCGCTTTATGTGGTGTCTTATTGCTCTTCCTATTTACCCCTTATGGTACCTTTGTTGGTGAGGCCCGTTTTTACGGCCTATGCTGGTGTGGCGTCATTCCAGAACTGGGCGATGGATGGCGGCGTAAACGGCCCAGTTTCAGCAGACAGATTTAGTTGTCTCTCAGATTGGGTCGGCTATCAGTCTATTCCACCGATTTCACCCGTGGCTCTTTACGGGCAGTGTGACAGAGGTAGGATCAGGAAATAGTTGTAGGCCTCCATTGCAGATGGCGGGATGTGGCGGCTCCGAGTAAAAGTCTTCCCATGAAGCGGGCTCTGTGGACACAATTTTATCTCCACCTACTGTATACTTAGGAGATCTGTACATGGGCAATTGGGGTGATTTGTAGCCCGAGATGGCGATTTGGATGGCTTGAGAAAGTTTTTTCTTGCAGGAGAAATATGAAGAAGCATCTTCCCTCTCTGGCCACTAACTCCGCCCCCCACTTGGCAAAATTTAAGACCACAGAAGAGCTCTGGTGTTCAATCCTGCCCCCCTGTTCTTGGGCAACCAACTGCTTGAGAGCAGGGCCTGTAAATCACCCCAAACAAGTGAGTTTGAGGTGATTTATCTCTGCCATCAAGGATAATAAGCAGAGACTGCTTTTTAGGTTCGTGGTTGCAAACTCACTCTTTAAGTTCAGCTTCAATGCTGCACTGTATTATTAATGCAGAGCACCTATTCACTGATAACATATATATACTGTACTGTATAATGATGTGGAGGGTTCATACTAAATAGAACAGGCAGCCCTGTAATGATGATGGATTACTTTACATCTTGCAGGATATGAAAATTTGGTGGATTGTCAGTGCTCCTATTAGCTCCCATAAGCCCCAGTACTACCCAATCAGCTGTGGGTGGAGGCGAGTCTCACTGCTCTATTAACTTTTAAGAAAGCTGCTAAAGCTTTGCAATCAGTGCAGGGGCTGTACAGTGAGGTATTTCAGCCAGCTGTTCTGGCTGACCTGTATTCTCTGCCTCCCTTTGTTTCAGGCGAGCCCCCTTCCATTTAATCCATTATGCCACCATATATAGTCCCTACTATGAAGTCTAAGTTAGGCAGCAAAAATAAATGTACACATTAAAAAGAAATTATGTCATGCAAAAAATGTTCACCCCCATGCAGGGGCCCCTTTGATGATCATCTAGTCTGCCTCTATTGTAGGATTCCATTCTGTACATTGGGAAATGTGCATTGAAATCATTCAATAGTTTCAATGTTGGAAATCTCAGCATTTTTCAAAATTACAATTTTCTTTTGTGAGATATTAATATCCCGAATATCCCATACTATTAAAGAACCATTATAGTGAAAAAAAATTACATTACATAAAGTAATTTTATGCCTAGAGACCCTGCAACTTCTAGGTGTATAACCCCCCCCCCCCCGCAAAAACTTCCACTCTTCCAGACAGCAACGCTAGTCGCACATTCCAGCTGTGCAACTAACTCTACTGATTGGATCCCCCTTTGTGAGGATTAAACACATAGATATGCAGGTTCGCTAGTCAAAAGATTATATGCTCTGACGAATAATAGCATGTAATTTTTTCACTACATTGGCCGTCAAATCTTAATTTTAGAACAAAACCTTGCAAACTTTTTTTTTAAATAATACTAAACATTTTACAGTATAATGCATATAAATAGCAGATCCTACACAAATGCCCACTACACCCATAATGCCCCAGCTCAAATGCCTAATTATTTTACATATTTATGCTTTCATTTATTTTAAATTTATGTTATATAAATATCCCATTATTTTTTTTCCTTCCGAATTATCAAGCATTGAGGCTTGCTGGAAACAGCAGTTATGAAGCAGCGGTCTAAAAACCTCTGAGGCTGCAGTCTGCAGTCCGCCCGATCCTATATGATCAGCCTGATTGACACCCCCTGCTAGTGGCCAATTGGCTGTCGGCATTCAGCGATGTCTGTCGGACATGATACGCTACAGCATATCATGTCGGACAGACATTGATAAATCGACCCCTATGTATTGCTCTAGTTTTACAGACCGAGAATATGTACTGCACAACTAGAAAAATTGGGTGAACTTTCAGAACCAAGTGAAGAGGAAGTGACCTTACCATCAAATGCTTTTCAGGCAGTTGGGGCTAAGGGATGTGCATTTACCAAAAAATGGAAACTAAAATAAAAAATAGATTGTTGTTCATGAAGTAGCAATAATTTCATTCTAGAAAGCAGAATGTAGGAAATAAGAGGGAGGATATCACATGATTCATATTTTCAACTTCTTTATGTTCCATGAAAAAGCTTTGAGGTGCCAGCTTAGAGCAATTTTATAGCACAATACAGGCCTGATTGCAGAAATCAGTGAAGTGAAGCTACAAGCACAATTTAAAAAAAAAAATAATTGTCAATTCTTCCATAGATCAATATACATACACACAAAGGCAACATCAGAGACATGACTACGTTTGGCAAGGCACTGAAATAAAATGCAATTCTCAAGATGTTACTGAAAAAGGATTTCTGTTTTTTTTAGATGTTGTTCATTTGATCAGACATCAGTAGAGCCAGAATCATAGGTTCTCTGACCATTCCTGTTTCATCACAAGCATCCAACAGAGTTTATTTTTAAGTATTCTTTTAATGATTGGAGCTTCTGTCCCAGAGAAAATCAAACTGATTATAGTGGTTAGTGAGCCAACATAATATTTATTCATGAATCAAATATTTAGCTCCTAGGCTTCTTCATCTTTAAGTAGCAAAACTGTAAACACAAAGATGCTTTTGGAATTTATAAATATACTGAAAATAAGCATTGCATTAATTAACAGATATTTAAAACATATAGGGCAGATTACAAGTAGCACACTAATGATAACCAATATTGTTTTACTACGCTACCATTAGCACGCAACTCTGATATTACAAGTCCATGGTAAAGCGTGTTAACCAGAAAAGGGATATAACTGATTGGAATATTTAACGCTACTTGAGACCTGAAGTAAACTGTAACGGTAAAAAAAAAATGTGCAAAACACATTAAAATAAAGTACTACACACATATATACACTTTTTGATAAAAACATATTATTATTATTAATAAAAAGGTTTTAAGAACTTAAAAAGGATATGGTATACGCCAAAGTGTTTGACTGGGAAGGGCTCCAATGTGTATATATATATATAAATATATATATATATATATATATGCAGTATATACATATATATATATATATATATATATATATATATATATATATATATACACACACATATACACATGTCTATATTTGTGTATACATGAGAATTGATGTCTTTATATGTGTAAATATGTGTGTGCACATATACATTCATATATACACATATAAACACACAAATACACATTTATATACATATATAAATAACCACTTTTGAGCCCTTCCTAGTCAAATAACTTGAAACATGTAATATTATTCGGCTAGATTACGAGTTTTTGCATTATGAGGGGTGCAATGCTAACTTAACTGCAAGTTATTGTCCCAGCTCACTTCCCTACAGCGCTGGTATTACATGTTTACAAAAACCCGGTGATAACAGGCAAGAAGTGAGCGTAGAGCAAAATTGAGCTCCAAACCGCACTCCAATACCAGCTGCGGAGAGCAGGTTTTACATGCTCGTGCACGATTTCCCCATAGACATCAATGGAGAGCCGGCTGAAAAAAAGCCTAACACCTGCAAAAAAGCAGCGTAAAGCTCAGTAACGCAGCCCCATTGATTCCTATGGGGAAACTAAATTTATTTTTACACATAACACCCTAACATGAACCCCGAGTCTAAACACCCCTAATCTTACACTTTTTAACCCCTAATCTGCCAGCCCCGACATCACGACACCTACATTATACTTATTGACCCCTAATCTGCCTCTCCGGAAATCGCCGCCACTATAATAAACATATTAACCCCTAAACCGCCGTACTCCCACATAACAAACACTAGTTAAATATTATTAACCCTTAATCTGCCGCCCCTAACATCGCCGCCACCTACCTACATTTATTAACCCCTAATTTGCCGCCCCCAATGTCGCTGCCACTATACTAAAGTTATTAACCCCTAAACCTAAATCTAACCCTAACACCCCCTAACTTAAATATAATTAAAATAAATCTAAATAAAACCTACTATCATTACCTAAATAATTCCTATTTAAAACTAAATACTTACCTGTAAAATAAACCCTAAGCTAGCTACAATATAACTAATAGTTACATTGTATCTAGCTTAGGTGTTTTTTTTTTTACAGGCAAGTTTGTATTTATTTTAACTAGGTAGAATAGTTAGTAAATTAACTAATTACTAACTACCTAGCTAAAATACCTACCAGAGAGGAGCATCCTCTTCAATCGAAGTCTTCTTCCAGAATGAAGGTTCCTTTAAGTGACGTCATCCAAGATGGTGTCCCTTGAATTCTGATTGGCTGATAGAATTCTATCAGCCAATCGGAATTAAAGGTGAAAAAATCCTATTGGCTTATGCAATCAGCCAATATAATTGAGCTTCAATCCGATTGGCTGATACAATCAGCTTGAGCTCGCATTTAATTGGCTGTTCAAATCAGCCAATAGAATGCAAGCTCAATCCTTCATCTTTAATTCCAATTGGCTGATAGAATTCTATCAGCCAATCGGAATTCAAGGGACGCCATCTTGGATGACGTCACTTAAAGGAACCTTCATTCTGGAAGAAGACTTGGATTGAAGAGGATGCTCCGCTCTGGATGTCTTGAAGATGGACCCGCTCCGTGCCAGATGGATGAAGATAGAAGATGCCGTCTGGATGAGTACTTCTGCCCGTCAGGAGGACCACTTCTGCTGGCTTGGATGAAGACTTCTCCCGGCTTTGTTAAGGACTTCTTGCCGCTTGGATGAAGACTTCTCCCGGCTTTGTTGAGGATGGATGTCCGGTCTTCAAAACTGTAAGTGGATCTTCAGGGGTTAGTGTTTTTTTAAGGGTTTATTGGGTGGGTATTATTTTTATATTAGGGTTTGGGCACTTTAAAAAAGGGTTAAATGCCCTTTTAAGGGCAATGTCCATCCAATGCCCTTTTCAGGGCAATGGGGAGCTTAGTTTTTTTTTAGTTAGGATTTTATTTCAGGGGTTGGTTGTGTGGGTGGTGGGTTTTACTGTTGGGGGTTGTTTGTATTTTTTTTTACAGGAAAAAGAGCTGGTTTCATTGGGGCAATGCCCTGCAAAAGGCCCTTTTAAGGGCTATTGGTAGTTTAGTTTAGGCTAGGGTTTTTTTATTTGGGGGGGGTTATTTTGATAGGGCTATTAAATTAGGTGTAATTAGTTTTAATATCTGATAATGTCTTGTTTTTTGTGTAATTTAGTGTTTATTTTTTTGTAATTTAGGTAATTTTATTTAATTTAGGTAATTTATTTAATTGTAGTGTAAGGTTAGGTGTTAGTGTAAGGCAGGTTAGGTTTCATTTTTCAGGTACATTTGTATTTATTTTAGTTAGGTAGTTAGTAAATAGTTAATAACTATTTACTAACTATTCTACCTAGTTAAAATAAATACAAAACTTGCCCGTAAAATAAAAATAAACCCTAAGCTTGATACAATGTAACTATTAGTTATATTGTAGCTAGCTTAGGGTTTATTTTATAGGTAAGTATTTAGTTTTAAATAGGAATTATTTAGGTAATGATAGTAGGTTTTATTAAGATGTATTTTAATTATATTTAAGTTAGGGAGTGTTAGGGTTAGGGTTAGACTTAGGTTTAGGGGTTAATAACTTTAGTATAGTGGCGGCGACCTTGGAGGCAGCAGATTAGGGGTTAATAACTGTAATGTAGGTTGCAGCGATGTTAGGGACAGCAGATTAGGGGTTAATAATATTTAACTAGTGTTTGCGTGGCGGGAGTGCGTCGGTTTAGGGGTTAATATGTTTAGTCTAGTGACGGCAATGTCCGGAGCAGCAGATTAGGGGTTAATAAATTTATTTTAGTGTTTGCGATGCGGGAGGGCCTCGGTTTAGGGGTTAATAGGTAGTTTATGGGTGTTAGTGTACTTTTAAGCACTTTAGTTATGAGTTTTATGCTACAGCTTTGTAGCGCAAAACTCATAACTACTGACTTTCAGTTTATGGTACTGATATTGAAGTTTTAGGGTGTACCGCTCATTTTTTTGCCTCCCAGGCAGACTTGTAATACCGGCGCAAAGGAAGTCCCATTGAAAAAAGACTTTACATAAATTGCATAAGTTAATTTGCGTTACGGCCAAAAAAGTGTGAGGTTCCCCTAAACCTGCAAGAATCGTAATACCAGCAGTAGTGAAAAAGCAGCGTTATGAGCCTTAAAGGGACAGTCTACCAGAATTGTTATTGTTTTAAAAGATAGATAATCCCTTTATTACCCATTCCCCAGTTTTGCATAACCAACACAGTTATATTAATATACTTTTTAGCTCTGTTATTACCTTGTATCTAGGAACCTTCTTCCAGCCCCCTGATCACATGACTGTTAATTATCTATTGTCTTAAATTTAGCATTGTTTTGTGCCTGAACACAGTGTTATCTATATGGCCCACGTGTACTTTCTGTCTCTTTGTGTGAAAAAGAGATTTAAAAAGCATGTTATAATACGCAGTCCTCAAAGGCTTAGAAATTAGCACATGAGCCTACCTATGTTTAGTTTAAACTAAGAATACCAAGAGAAAAAAGCAAATTTGATGATAAAAGTAAATTGGAAAGTTGATTAAAATTAAAAGTCCTATCTTAATAATGAAAGTTTAATTTATACTAGACTGTCCCTTTAACTCTGCTTTTTCACCCATACTGCAAAACTCGTAATCTAGCCGATTGTTTTTCAATATTTTATTTTTTGCAATCAATAATACAGAGTGACTATTTAAATCCATAGAGATCTGCATCTCAATAAACTAATACAGAAATGGCTGTATATATTATTGTGGTCGTTTCACAACATTGAGCACATAGCAAGAGAACATCCATATTTTGTATGAGATCCATAAACATAAGCAGTCTAGCATGGGGACATTTTATATGCTTCCAAGAATCCACAAACCAGGAAACCAAGAGAGACCAATATTAACAGACATACTGACCCCTATATAGGCTATACATTATGCCTTATCTTAATAAATAATTCAATACAACACAAGGATGGGTGTAAAGGCCGCAGCCCGCATTTATTTAAAGAATTTTAAATAACATTCATAAATTCAACAATTATATTAATCATAAACTTCTAACTTTAAAACATAAGGTGCAAGAGCACCGAGATGTACCTTCCCCCGGTTTACAACCAGATACATCCCCCCAAAACTCTCCCGCCTCTTTAGGGAGGTACCAGCTTACTTAACCTCCAGATCTAAATCACCCCGACATACCAACAAAACACCAAGCCTACTGCGACAACCTCAACAAAAAGGGAGGGAGGGACATTTTCCCTTGCGTTTGTATAAGCTACAGAGGACTGGAATATTCCCGCCCAAGCACCAAGTAACCGTTACTTGGCTCCGCCCCCATAAGCAGACGGCTCCATTTGCCAGAATAGGGGTCACATTCCCCTCCGTCAACTTCTTTCCTCCAGGGAGTCCTGACCCCTATATAGGCTATACATTATGCCTTATCTAAATAAATAATTCAATACAACACAAGGATGGGTGTAAAGGCCGCAGCCCGCATTTATTTAAATAATTTTAAATAACATTCATAAATTCAACAATTATATTAATCATAAACTTCTAACTTTAAAACATAAGGTGCAAGAGCACCGAGATGTACCTTCCCCCGGTTTACAACCAGATACATCCCCCCAAAACTCTCCCGCCTCTTTAGGGAGGTACCAGCTTACTTAACCTCCAGATCTAAATCACCCCGCCACAGCACGCCACTGCGTGCCTACCCCACCCGGGCTAAGGCCTTTAACACTGCTTCTTTGATGTTAAAGTTAAAGAGGTGGAGCCCCACCTTATTTAAATGCAAACCATCCTTTAAAAAGAAACAACGCCCAGTCTCCCCTTCAAATTCAACATGGCGAATGCCGAACCCCCCAATCCTACAAACAAAACTACTAATTGATCTATTCACCTTTTTTCTAGAGGCCTCCAGCTTCTTCACATCCCATGCTGCTCTCCAAACTGACCTGGGTTCAATGTCAGACCATACTATTACCATATCAGGGAACAACTCCCGCAACCTAACCAAATCCCTCTTAATTCTGTCCAGCAAATCCTTCTGAGATAGAAAACCTAAGTCATTCCCACCTGCATGTACAATTAGAATCCCTGGAGGCCGAAATAGCCTAGCATAATCAACAATCTTTTTTAACAATTGATCCCACCTCAACCCTCTAGTCCCAAACCACCTCAACCTCACTGTCTCCTCATTCATCTTCAGCTGTGTGCCCTGATCTGTACTTGCCGCTGCCTTCCGGACCCAATAAATGTAAGAATGCCCCACAATCCAACAATGTACTGGACCTTTCAAGACAAAAATACAACCTAAACTCTCATATCAGGCCTGACATAAGACTTAAAACAACCAGACTTCCAGCCACCAATTCTCTTAATCACACTCTCACCCAAACCTAAATTGGCCGCCTCCGTCGCCGCCCCAATCCGAAAAGAATGAGTGCCAAACTCCTCAGCCACATAGCCCAAACTTGTCAACACCTTTCTAAACACAGCCAAAAACTGAAAACGCGAGAGACTTGAACCATCTTGATGCACAAATAAAGGCAAAAAACCAACTTGGCGCACCTCCAAAAAGGCCTCCAATACCAACACTGGACAACAACTCCCTTTAGTCTCCTTAATCTGGATCCACCTTCCAAACCCTTTTTGATCCGTCTTCGATTTCCTCAACCACACCCACAACACCTTATCCTTGATAGATACGTCTCGGGCCCACAATCCTCCAGAATCATGCCTATTTGCTCCAACTAATTCGGATATACGAAAAGCACCAAAAAAGGCCAACACAAAAGCAGCCCGAAATAAAAGAAATTCAAACTTAGACGAACATTCAACTCTCAAAGAACCTAATATCTGTCTCAAGGTATCAAATACCACCGGACGTCTCCTGTCATTACACACCTGACCTTTACATAAACCCCTTACAGCCAACCGAATGACAAATATCTTTGTCAAATCCTGCAATCCCAACAACTTAAAAAGGAAACTCATTGCTGCAATAGACTTTTGAACTTTTGACTTTGACCATCCCAAACTTCCCCATTCTCCCACCCATGCCAAGAAATCACTATTCCACCCCTCATTGGCAGACCCCATTCTTCTTCCAGACACATATTGAAACCAATGCCTCCACACAGATACATATGCCACCCAGGTACCTTGATCTAGTGCTCCCCTGGCAAAACGGATTAGATCCAGAATTTCAGATCCCACAGCTCTGGCGGACATCCAACACCCTCCTTCTCCGCTTCTGGAGCCACTTCCCAGAACCTTTCCCACTGAAAGCGAGAAAGAGCATCAGCAATGACATTCTGACAACCTGGAACATGAACAGCACAAAATAAAACATTCATTTGCATACAGTCCAACACAAACAACCTCAAAAGTCGCACCACTGGTAACGAGCTAGATGTAAGTCTATTAATTGCGAATACAACTCCCAAGTTATCCGTGTGGAAAACCACCTTTTTGTCCCTAAGCAGATCTTTCCACACTTTTACTGCTACCACCAACGGGAACAATTCCAGAAAAACCAAATTCTTATTGAGACCAGCTTGTTTCCACTCCACCGGCCATAACCCTGCAGACCAATGCCCCTGAAAAAACGCACCATACCCCACGGAACCTGCGGCATCAGTATACAAATGAAGATCATAATTCGAGACTGCCAAACCTTGCATTATCTCGCATCCATTAAAATCCTCCAGAAAAACCAGCCAAATTTTTAAATCCTCTTTTAGTTCCCTACCCAACCGAATCCAATGGGACGGTTTCTTCACACCCGCTGTCGCTAAAGACAACTTCCTACAGAAAACTCTACCAACCGGAATAATCCTGCAGGCAAAATTTAGCTTGCCTACTAGCGATTGAACTTCTTTAAGCATGAGTTTTTTCTTTTTTAAACAGCTCTGAATGCAATTTTTTAAGTCAACCACCTTGTCCAAAGGCAAACGGCATTCCATATTCACAGAATCAATTTCAATGCCCAAAAAACTCAAAACTGTCTGAGGGCCTTCAGTCTTTTCATGAGCTATAGGAATGCCAAAATCAGATGCCACCTTAAAGAAGTGTTCCATCAGCTGCGCACAATCTTCCTCCCCTGCCCTACCAACAAAAAGGAAATCGTCAAGGTAATGCACCATTGACTTCAAACCTGATACTTGCCTGACGACCCATTCCACAAAAGTGCTAAACTTTTCAAAATACGCACATGATATGGAACAACCCATTGGCAGACACAAATCCACGTAAAAGGCCCCATCAAAATAACAGCCCAATAAGTGATGACACACCGGATGTACAGGTGAAAACCGAAAGGCTGCTTCCACGTCCACCTTCCCCAACAAAGCACCCACACCCGCTGCCGACACCAACCTAACAGCCTGATCAAATGACGCATACCTCACCGCAGACACATCAGGATCTATACCGTCATTTACCGACGAACCTTTCGGGAAAGACAGATGGTGGATCAAAAGAAACTGACCAGCCACTTTTTTGGGGACCACCCCCAATGGAGAAACCCTCAAATTCTTAAATGGCGGGTGACTGAAAGGCCCTGCCATTCTGCCCAATGCAACTTCCTTGACCAATTTACCTCGAACAACCTCCGGAAATTCCTTAGCAGACTTTAAATTCCCCGAAATTTGACAAGCCCCCCCTTCCTCAAAAGGAATCCAAAAACCAGAACTGAACCCCGTTAATAACAACTCCGCATCCCTCTCTTTCCCTCTCACCTTAGCGAATCGCTCTAGCCAAGGCACCATCCTTCTTACCCTCACTGGGGTCTTGGCCCTTAAAAGCAACCTCTCCTGCCTTTCCACTGCCACCTTTCTTGAAACATTTGGTCCAAGGGTGGGTTCCTTCACAACCGGAACATGCATGCTTGTATTTGCATCCGTTACCGAACTTACACAAGCCTTCATTGTACTGGAAGCACAATCCTTTCCTAATGGCCACTGCCGCGCCTCCCCCAGAGACCCCCCCGGATGGGCTGTTACCCCCAGCATTTCCTCCCCCGAAACCACGAAAGGTCCCACGCATCGGAGTCATCAACTCCAACCAGATCCCCATATCTCGGTCATCCCAACGCATCTCCGGCCTTACAGCCAAGCGCTGACGAAATTGTTCGTCATAACGCCACCACGCCAATCCCCCGTATGTGCGGTAAGCCCCTGCTATCTCGTCATAATAGCAAAAAAGAGCTGAACACTGATCCGGAAACTTCTCACCAATTACAGCCGCTAAAATACAAAATGCTCTCGACCAGTTTGAAAGTGTTTTGGTTAGCTTATGGTAACGTTTCTTGCGTTCATCCTCTTCTTTCTTCTCCTTATCCTTTGTATCCTCCTTGATCTCCATCATCTGTTCCAGCGGTAATAATGAAAACAGCTCCAAAAATTCCTGCTTCCATATTTTTTCTTTTATATCTTGCGTCAAATGAATCCCCAGCAGTCCGATTGAGCATAAACATGGTCTTCTCATCGCACTCTCTGGAACTTTCACAATGTCCCCCGACGAAGCCACGTCTTTTTTCTGCCCTTTGGTCCCCCCAGCTACTTGACCGCTGTCACCCGATCCCGACACCCCTACTGCAGCAAGAGCCACACTTCCCGTCTCTGCAACCACTCCTGGTACAGGAGCCCCACTTCCCGAACCCCCACTCCAGGCTAACGCAACATTTCCTCCCTGAGCTTCCGATTGCTTTTCAAATTTTGCCAATAACTCCTTTAAACCGCTCACCAAAGCCTGCTGCACATTTCCTCCAACATGCTCACTACCATCCACACTCACTATTCTTGTAGCACCCTCACCTGTGGACCTGGGCGCCGTAGCTGGCTGAGCTGCTCCAGAATCCCTCGCCTGTTCTGCTCCAATCACCACTGGTTGAGGCCTAATTACTTGTTCCCGAGGCCTATGCGCCCCCCGTCTGGGCGAAGATGACCTAGACCTTCTCCTCCTTCCACTCCTTTCTGCTGTTCTTTCCAACCTTCCCCATGTAGGAGAACGCCTTTCCTGACAATGCCACACTCTCTCTTTAGGCGACCGGGATCTACCACGACGCCGTACTTCACCAGACCTCCTAGGACTGTGGCGCTCGCGGGTATCCCTACCGTGAGGCCGTATCTGTGGAGAGGAGACAGTGAAAGGCCTATTATGACATCCCTCCCTATCACTCCTAACACTCGCTACCCTAGACCTAACCACTGAATCTCCAACACCTTGCTGCCCCATCAAACCTGGTGATAAAGCCCTTATTAACTGTTCCAAAGTGGCCAGGTCCCCTACCTGCCGTTGTACCACCGGTCCAGCTGAGGTGCCTTCCCCAGGATCTTCCATATCCAAATCGCTGTATGTATAGTCAAAGCACAATGCATCTCCCTCCATGTCATGCCCTGACGGAACAACAGAAATAGCTGTCCCACCGCCCACCTGGGCCCTTCCTTCCTGACCTAAACCTGCAGGAGATAAACATAATACATCAATTCCCCCTCTTTCCTTTTTTCCCTTACCTTTTCCAGATTGCTTCCCACCCCTCAAATTGCTTTTTCCCTTTCCCCTCATGCAAACCCCTTTTACATTATAACTTTTTCCCTCACAGCTTAATTGCCCCACACTACCTCTCCCCACCCCACAGCCCACTTCAATTTGAACCTTACCTGATCTATTACCTTTCACTAATTTCCTCACACTCTTCAACCCCCTCCTAGAAACTCCCCGTACAGACTGACTCTCCTTAAAACTCCCTATAACCCCTTCAGCAACTTCCAAACCTTTTAATACAGCCTTTTTTGCAGCCCCCACTCTATCCCTCTTCAAAACTAATATTGTGCCTTCACTATCCCCTTCTACCAGCTCCCGCCTTTCCTGTGAGGCAACAGGATTTACATCCTTTGCCGCAGACACCTCCTGACAACTGTGAGTGGCTAAGGGATTCCCATCCCTAACCGTGTCAAATACCCCAAGTGTTCCTGAAATCAGTCCTGACAACGACATTTCCCCCATATGATCAAGGCCCAGCCCTCTCCCTTCAATTATCCTACCTGCCGTAGAACCGGTCCGGTTAGCCGCCTCCTCAGACTGCTCTGCCTCCAACGACCTCCGTACCAGCCTTCCTCCACTGCTCCTCTGCTCACCCGCCACAGCTTTGGACACTCCCCCCCGCCGGGGGGCTCCGACACCGCTGGTCCTGATTTCTGGTGACAAGCGAACCGGAGGCCTGGACCTGCCATCACTGCTCCCTTCTGATGTGGCTCCCGGGAGATTGGCCGCCGCCAAATAATCCCGGAGCCACGCTGTCCCGCGTGCTGCCGCCATCCTGCTCACCTCTTCCATAATTAATTCCATTCTCTAAGGCCTATTCAAACGCAAGGTACAAAATTTTTTCTTGCGTTTGTATAAGCTACAGAGGACTGGAATATTCCCGCCCAAGCACCAAGTAACCGTTACTTGACTCCGCCCCCATAAGCAGACGGCTCTATTTGCCAGAATAGGGGTCACATTCCCCTCCGTCAACTTCTTTCCTCCAGGGAGTCCATACAGAAAGAGAAGCAATCTGTCATCTCAGTGGCTTGTTTTATGGCCCAGTTAGCATCTTTTAGCCAGATTTTCCTTTTCCCAGAGGATAAGTATATCAGTCTGATCCCACCTAGCATGGTCAGTCCAACCCAAAATACCAGGCAATTCTCCTCTGACCAAGGAAAATGGCAACCCCAGATGACCAATAATAGCAGGTATGGACATTCAGTTATTAAAACCAATATCTTTATAAAAGACACCACTGACTTAACAAAATCAGCCAAATAACAGAACTGCCAGAGAATACCATACTTGTGACAATGTATATAGAAGCCTTGTGCCACAATATTCCACACAAATATGGTATTGATGGCTGCTTAAAATGTCTATCCTCCCACAGCCTAAACCAGACATATATTCTACAATCAGTAAACTACCAAACGCCCAGAATTATTTCATCTTCAATAATTCTATCTATCTATCTATCTATCTATCTATCTATAAATCACAGGGACAGCCATAGGCACTAAAATGGCACCACAGTATGCAAACCTCTTTATTCCTAGCCACTCGTCCTCACAACAAATTCAAATACTCTCATTACATTAACGATATATTCATCATATGGACAGAAGGAGAAAAAAAACCTAGAATTTTATTTCATCAATCATTTAATTTATTTCATCCATCAATGAAACTTAAAATGAATATTTCTAAAGACTGCCAGCATCTTGGATACAACAATATCTATCACAAATGGAAAACAGTACGTAATCTACAGTCACAATACCAGATATTACAGAATTTGCTCACATACTAAGGATTGTAATAAACACCTCATCACGCTGTTCCAATCATTTAAACAAAAAGGCTCTAAAAAAATGGATGTAAATAACAATATTAACTCAGTCCTCAATACCCCATGTGAACATCTATTACAATACAGGGAGAAGAAAATATATCACGTATCCCACTAGTAGCCACGTACAAGCCGATGAGGTAGCTCAGTTGGTAAATGCCCTGACTACAAAAAAAAAGACTGTTTAAAAGGTCCAAGTCACAGGTTCAAATCCCGGCAAGGCCGATTCAGCCCTTTATCCTACCGAGGTCGATAAAATGAGTACCATTAAATTGGGTAATAATAACAACTATTACTATTCAGTTGCTGATTTGGTTCATTCTGAGTGCTGAAAAAGGGCTTTGAGTCCCACTAGAAGAAAGGTGCTATATAAATGTTATTATTATTAACCCTCCTCTAGAGGGGATACAAAAAATGATAAAAGACTTACAGCCACTACTCACAGAGGATCCCACACTCAAAAAAATCTTTCCACAAACCCTTCAGGCAAACACCTAATCTAAAACAGAAACTATGTATGTGTGTGTATATATATATATATATATATATATATATATATATATATATATATATATATACAGTATATACACACACATACACTATTATTCCTGGGTTTAGCAGAGCTATCTCACAGAATATTCACTTTTGATTTATAACAAAACACAAAAGATGTATCTGTAAATAGTAGCCACTGTCTTCTGACAGCAAATGTCAGAAACTGCCTGGTCAGCTTTTGCTCACTTTTAGCCAACCTTCAGTTTGACTGTGACTGCAAAATTATTGGAAATACTTGTAAGATACCTTTGCACTGTATCCCATAGGGATGCTCCCAAGCACATATATACAAATTGCAATATTCTGTTAAATTTAAACTAGGAAATTCAGAACTTTTTTTTGCTTATAATCTAACTGGCAATTCAACCATGCACATTGTTTATATTGTAGTTCATTCAGTTATGTATGCTTTATGGGCCAGGCCAGACACAGTGTCACAAAAATGCTAGGCTGCTTAGAAGTAACCTGAAAGTAATGTTTATTTATTTACAGAGACAATTTTTGGTACCAATGGATAGTTTTAATTTTTAAACAGGGGTATTAAAGATTTTGAGAAGTATTAGAACTAATTAGGGAGCTATTTTTGTTGTTGTTTTGTTTAATCATAAACAAATCTTTAGATAAAATAGTTTGTTGTATAGTGAGGTGGTTTATAAACACATTTTGGTTGTGTTTATAAAGCATAAAGTGTTTATTTTATTGTTTAACATCATAATATTATGATAAGGAAAACGTCTCTCAAGATTATTGAAAGATAGGTTAGTGTAGTAGGTATCTATGGCAGAACTTTTCAAACTTTTTATGTTGGTGACACACTTTTTAGACCTACATCATTTTACAACACAGTAATTCAGTTGTACCAGCAAACAGGATGATAAACTAACTTGTTTTAAGAGATACGGACACAAACATAAATTATATAATAACAAAGTAACAGTATGTATGCGCAAGAATGAAACAAAAGTTTAACACCAATAGCTACTTGCTATTTTAATGGGCTGTATGAGGTTGATGGGATGAACACAGTTTCTAAATATATTGTGGAATATTAGATAAAGGGGCATATTTATCAAGATCCGTATGGAGCTTGATGCCCCTTGTTTCCACCGCTGCTCCATAACCTGTCTGTACTCCTGCTCTGAGGCAGCGGACAGGAATCAACCCGATCAAATATGATCAGGTTGATTGACATCCCCTGCTAGCGGCCAATCTGAAGGGGGCGGCATTGCATCAGCAGTTCACCAGAACTGCTGGTGTAATGATAAATGCCGAGAGCGTATGCTGTCGGTATTTATCGATGTGCAGCGGACATGTTCCGCAATATCGAATCATGTCCACTCGCACATTATAAAATAGGCCACAAAGACACTTGCACTTACTCATCAAGCATTTTTAAGCTTCCACTTCTTATCTGTATATCAAGAGCAGGAGCAGCAATGCACTACTTGGAGCTAGCTGCAAAAAAACCAAAAAACTTTGACTTCTGACTTCAGCTCAGCGTTTAAGCGGCCACCCTTACAGCTCTGCGAGTCTGACTGACTATTGCCCACACTGCAAACACACTGCTGTCCCACTCACTTTTTTGGTGCAAGGTGTACTAGTCAAGAACCGTACATTTTACTAACTATTTCTGCATTTTATATACCCTTTTTTCCATCCTTAACCTCTGCTGTTCACATACACATTGAAAAAAAGTACAAGTTTAGAAATATTAGGCAGCTGGCATCTTTGAGGTTTGGGGGTGCTATGGTAATGAATGGAGTTGCAGAGCAGCACAACAATAAAATTAAAAAATTCCTCCCAACTGTCCAGCATCCTTCGAGATTGCGATTGGCTTGGAGATCTGCTCTACTTCAGACATTTTTTAAGAGACAGGATGAACCACACTCAGAGCATACCCAGGATCCTGCCCTCAGATGTGTCCCCACCTACTGTACTCTTGTGACCTTGTCTATCTGAGGCAGCTCCACCCACCAAAGGTTGGTAGGTTATTTCCAACAAGGTTTTTAACCTCCTGCATACTGCTAAACCTCTGGGAAATATTTGGGAAGTATTAACATGTTAATGCCTGTAAAGAGGGGCCGATTTATTAAGCTGTCAACCAGCTTATTCCACAAGAGCCTTTCAGCTCGCCGGAATCAGGAATTAAGAAGCAGCGGTAGTAAGACCGCTGCTCCTTAACTCGTCCGCCACCTCTGAGGTGGCAGACATCCATTGATTGACACCCCCTGCTAGCGGCCGATTGGCCATGAATGTGCAGGGGGCGGCATTGCTCAAGCATTTCACTAGAAATGATTGTGCAATGATAAATGCCAACAGCGTATGCTGTCGGCATTTATCGATATGGGACGGACATGATCCACTACAGCGAATCATGTCCTCCCGCACATTGATAATTTTGATAATTCTACCCCTAAGTATTAATATGCAGTTGTTCTCTGCTTCTTTTTAGCATTGACAGCTGCCAGTTTTTTTATGTTGCTTTTGTTTTAACCAAATCAGAATAATAAAAAAACAGGGACATTTTTACTGATTGCAGAATAAAATCACACTACAAAATTATCAAAACTTTACAATTCTGATTCATTTTTGCAGCAAACATATCCTAATAAATATAAAGAGCACTGTGTCCTCAGCTGTAATTTTTCAATATATATGTTATCACTTTGATTTAGTAGTTACAAAATTATAAAGATACAATCATGTTTCAGGCTTATTTGACATTGTAAATAAAATTGCTTAGCATCCATTGTCTATAATATCTGGTTAACATGGACCATGCATTTTATTTTTTCATTTAAATATTAGTTTATGCCCCAAATAGTTTTCTTTGTTTACAGTGTATCAAAATCTTCAGCAGTGCATGGAATATATAATACATAAAAGCAAATGATAAAATTGTTGACCCTTCCCTTGTGGGGATTATTAGAGACAAAAGGTGAAGACTTCTTAATAAATGTTGCTTAGATTGTAAGACTGAAACCATCTGTGGATAATTATTTCAAGAACATGTGTGCACAAACCAGGAGAGACCATTTTGTTCATAAATTAGTGTGTCAAATTTTATAAGGCTTTGAAAGGCTGGGAAAATATTGAGCATAGATGTGAGGTCAACAGTATGGATGTAGAGTCGGGAAAATCCATGTATGCAATAATGGAGGGAAATTAGGATGTAACCTGAAATGCATGCAGCACAGACAGAGCAAAGTGACAAGTTAGCATAAACAGATAGTTTGTAATGCAAGGGTTTGTCACTAAGGAGATCCAGGAAATTGACCTTTAATTCAGGGCTGCAATAGGACCAAAAATAGGCCCAGCATTTTAACAGAACAACCCACTCCCCACTTTTTTTTATTTAACCATAGCCCAAAACTAAAAAGTGCAGTGTATTAGTTTGATATACAAAATATTTAAAGTTTGTAACATCTTTCTATTGGGATATTTTGTAAACTGATTGTCATTAAAACGAGAGAAATAACACACAGATGTATCCATAAGTACTACATTGTCTTGGTGTCACCTCTCACTTTAGTGATGCCTCTTCTAGTCCCTCTTGTTTCTGACTTTGAAAAATAAAACTTTGCATCTGTCTTTGTAAAACTGGGCACATCTGAGGTAGACCACTAAGGAGCATCAACCCCAGGGGCCACTATAGTTTTCTCTCAGGGGGATACCAGTCTGTACCAGCTTCTGTTCATTTTGACAAACATGCCAGTGTAGTGGATACCACAGTTACAATGTAAGGAAGCACCATGCATTATCTTCTGCTTGATCCACCCTACTATTGTGTCTGCTGCCATTTTATTCACTTATATGAATATTTTAACCTATTAATCTCTTCCTACCTATATTGTCTGTCTGTTACTTTCCAAAAATAGGAAGTTACAAATACCCTCAAGCCATTTCTCTCTACCTGTACCCAATGGCGTATTTCTAAGTAGTAAGTTTTCTTGGTATCTCTCAATAAGACAGCTTCTCTTAACCACCACCTCCTATCCAGATTCTCTTGCCCTGTTCTATACAAGTATAACACAAACTCTAAAGTGTAAAGCTCTCGTTTATCTTGTGTGCTCAAATATTACTTTCATATACTTTTAGCCATCACAATCATTTCAGGTCAGGCATGTTTCTTCTTTTTATCTCAAACTTTTCTTATCATCGTATTTTTATTTATTTTTTAAGTACGGTATCAGTTACTTTGTTGTTCTTGTATTGTTTATATAAGTAGGGTTTCTTATAAAAATATGAAGAACATTCATATAATGTAGCCTCTTGATTACTATCTAATGATGTATAACTTCTTTTTTCTTAAGCTCATTAAAGTAAATATTTTAGCCACTCATTTCTTTTTTTGTTGGTATGGTGAAAATCAACAAAAATAAACAGCCAATCCACATAATCAGTGGTGATTTACATATTGTTTTACTGAGATCTTGTGGGATTTCACCAAGCTCTTGCAACAGTTCATAGCAAACATCCTTAAACTAACGAGGGAAATAAAGTGACAGTGTCTGTAAATGCCAGATCATTTGGATCTGTGAAAATCTAGAGCTTAGTGCGTTGCACTTTTATGTCTTTCGACTAGCATTGTGATTGGCTGCTTAAAGTTCTGCGACAATATGATGTTGTAATTCTTCCTTTTTTACATAGAGGTGTTCATGTAATGTGTTCCAGTGAGCTATTTACATATAAGCTGGAGCACGTTTGAGCACAGGGGTATGTAATGTTTTCTGTAAAGGGACAGATAGTAAATATTTTAAGCTTTGTAAATATCTGTATCTTCTTCTATAACAAGAGAGAACTATTTTTCTTATTGATTAAATTCAAATTATGTGATTAACAAATGAGTCACTTGAAAACTTGCTTTGGTCGCAACCTCTTTTTTTTGTGAGAAAATTCTGTGATGGAATTCAATTTTAAATTAAAAATAAATAAATTGTCCATTGCTTTCTTTTGAGTTTGGAATCTTGTGTTTATTTAAAGGGACAGTCTAGTCAAAAATAAAATTTCATGAATCAGATAGGGCATCCAATTTTAAACAACTTTCCAGTTTTCTAAAAAAAAAAAGCATTTTTGCTTTCGGGCTATATAAAAAAAAAAAACAGGCCGTAGTTTGGCTACTGCTGACTTAGCAATGGGTAACATTTGCCTTTAATAGATGTGATTGTTAAAGGGACATGAAACCCAAAAAATTTCTTTCATGATTCAGATAGAGAATACAATTTTAAGCAACTTTCCAATTTACTTCTATTATTTAATTTGCTTCCTTCTCTTGTTATCATTTGCTGAAAGGTTTATCTAGGCAAGTTCATGAGCAGCAGAGAATCTAGGTTCTAGCTGTCGATTGGTGTCTGCATATATATATTGAATGTGATTGGCTCACCCATGTGTTCAGTTAGAAATTAGTAGTGCACTGCTGCTCCTTCAACAAATTATACCAAGAGAATGAAACAGATTAGATAATTGAAGTAATTCAGAAAGTTGTTTAAAATTGTATTCTCTATCTGAATCATGAAAGAAAAATTTTGGGTTTCATGTACCTTTAAGTAGAAGTCTGTCATTTGTTTATATTTCATCTCTAAAAATTACTCTTATTGAGTTTATGATTCTAAAATTTTCTTTAAATTAAAAAATATAAAATAAAACCCTTTCTCTCCCCTTAAACAATTGTTTTTTTGTTTTTTTATAAATGATAATTGTTTATAACCACAATGGACACACAAGTCATTTTAAAATGCACAATGTGAGACAGACGACTGTGCCCATAAAAACCCACATTACTACTATAGTATCCGTCTCTGAATCTTGCATTACTCTGTAGGGGTCAGCTCATTTTTACAACTGAAACAAACAGCAGCAAATTGCACTGCAGGCAACATGTATTTTACTCCATCACTATCTATCACTATAAGAAATAGAACCAAGTGGGAAATAGTACAAAAAATAGTCCTGTTTTTCTGTGTTTGTTTTTTTTAACCTTTATTTTTATTTTGGTTTCTATAATCTTTTTGTCACTGCAATACACATGAACAAATCCAATCTTTCATCAAATACTGAGAATAAAATCTAATTGAAAAGACAGCTGTACAGAAAGCAGAGGCTTATTTGTATAATATGTCTGGTTTTATTTCACCCAGTGAAATCCTAAATATAACTAATTTATACATCTTGTACTTTCATTTTTTTCTCTAAACATAAACGTTATAAGGTAATACAGATCTGTCTACCTATCTATCTCTATCTGCCTATCCTTCTCTTTGCCTATCTCTTGATGGGTCTGATATTTAAATCCTTGCTGCTATTGAGAGAAATAACGCAAAATCTTTGGGATATTTTTTTTAGAGCTTGTATTGTAATTTAGGTGTCTTTGTTTGACATAAAAAAATTAAAATAGAAACAGAGGCGCCACATAAGAAATCCTAAGCTTCCCCTCAAATCTACCCCTTCCCAAAGGATACATTAAAAACAAAAGTGGAACATAAAAAACAAATAGAGGGGAAGCTCTAAAAAAGCAAGTATATGTGGCAGGAGATGCTAACCCCCTCCCCCCCCCCCCAGTATATAATTAAATAAAATGTAAAATACACTTAAATAGATTAGGGAGGTCTCCCTCAAAACTAAAATGAGGTACCTGGGTGCAACTCTAAAATATGCTAATAATATAGCAGAGTAAAGTCCAGCGATATCAGTCTTGACAAGGAAATACAGATAGTGTTAAATGAAAATTCCACCTTATTGTCAGTTGCTAATAATATAGCACAATAAATACATTAAAAGTCCAGCGATATTTCTCTTGACAAGGAAATACGGATAATTGTGTGACATATATTTCCCCACCGATAATAAACAATCAAACTGGAACAATAATGTTGAATAAATTAATAGACAAAAATAAACATAAAAATAGAAATAAAAATAGAATACCAATTGGATGTGAGATAAAACCCCAAATCCCCACACTAGGGGAGTGGTGATACCAAATAGTAAAACAATGGATATAAATATTTCACATAAAGAACATTAAATAGAAACATAAATATTTCTCAAGACAAAGTTTTTGTTTCTTTATTTTATTTAAGGCCTCGGCCCTCACTGTCTCACTGTACCAACAAGATTTCATAGATCAACTCGCCTAAGCGGGTTTTTTTTTTTTTTTAAAAAAACAGTCCCCATAAGTAATGAATGTGATACACACACAAACATATATATATATATATATATATATATATATATATATATATATATATATATATATATATATATATATATATATATATATATATATATATATATATATACACAAATGTATATATATATATATATATATATATATATATAGACAAGACAACAACAGGAATACTGCACCCGGTCTCCGGATTCAAAGGTAAGTGCCCAAATAGGATCCACAATGTCCTCAATGTCCAAAGACAATAACTCCAGGGACTCTCCAAAGTGAAAAGCAAAAAGAAACTTTATTGTTGCTCCATTAATCCATTAATCACGGCTGAATACACATTTCACACACGTATGTGGTCAAGGCAGGTCAAACATGTTTCGTATGCTTCATATATGTTACTTCCTCAGTGACCATTGTTTTAATCACAGCTCAGAGGGCCCTTATATACCCTCATGTAACTCCACCCCTATTAATTATGCTTAATTAGAAATCCAATTAGGATTTTTTTTTTTAACTATTTAATTAATATATGGGGTCAAAACAGAAAAAAGGAGCATATACAAGTATGAATTAGAAACACAAAACTATCATATGGGATGTCCTAAACTGAAACATTTGAGAAATATTCATTTATTTAATAAATAGATTAACATCCCATTCTGAGTTTAACCCTCTTGGTACTCTGGTATCCAACTGGAATATCCAAAAGACTTCCCTTTTTTTGAGAATGTCTTCTCTATTGCCCCCTCTGGGATGTCTAGGGACAACTTGGATACACTGAAAGGTCAAGAGGGAAACATCCGAATTGTGTTCTCTTTTAAAATGCAAGGACACTGGCGTAGTGGACTCGGGGTCTTCAATTGACCTGAGATGTTGTAAAAAACGATCTTTCAGGGGGCGTGTAGTGAGCCCAACATACTGCTTGTCACACCCCCTGCAGGTCAGAAGATATATGACAAATGACGTATTGCATGTGGAATGTTGCCTGATTTGGTATGTTTTACCCGTGGACTGAGAGGTAAAGTCAAGACCAAAAGTGGCAAATGAACATGATTTACACCTGATGCTGCTACATTTAAAGAAACCAGGCTTCAAAGACAGCCAATTTTTCTTCTTGTTTAAAGGCAGCATGGAAGTTGAAACCATATTGCCCAGGGTCTTATTTTTGCGTGTAATAAAATGACACCCCTCATGTACTAGATCTCTAAGTGTCTCATCAACTTCCAAGATAGGAAGAGAGCTCCTTACAATATTGCAGATTTTGTGATATTCCTGACTGTAAGTAGTAATGAATTTGGGCTTGTTCTCAGTTTTATCCAATTTAGTTTTGTGTATAAAGAGAGAATCTCTATCAATATCATCTACTTTGGATTTAGCATCCAAAAGCAGCTTGTGATCATAGCCTCTCTCTAAAAAACGGTCTGTCAATTCCTTAGCATGTACCTCATATTTCTCATGCTGGGAACAATTCCTTTTGGCCCTCATATATTGTCGTCTGGGTATGGCAGAGATGGTGTGTCTGGGATAGCAGGAGTTTGCATTTAATATAGTGTTTCCAGCAATTTCTTTACGATATAGCTGTACATCAATCTTTCGTTTATCAAGATTGGGATAAAGCTCAATATCCAGGTAAAAAATCCTCTCCTCACTACTTTCAAATGTAAAATTTAAGTTCAAATCATTGTCCTGTAAATGTGCTATAAAGAGGGGAACCAAATCCTTGGGACCTCTCCAAACAAAAAGCAAGTCGTCAATATAGCGACCAAAATAGGCAATGTGCTCCTTGAAAGGCTTAGTATCTCCAAAGACGCGGAACAGCTCCCACCAACCCAAATAAAGGTTGGCATATGAGGGCGCAAATTTGGCCCCCATTGCTGTTCCGCGTCTCTGGAGATAGTAATTCCCCTCAAAAAGAAAAAAGTTGTGAGTTAGAAGAAAATCAATTGATTTTAAAATGAATTCTTTTAGTTCAACGGTGTAACCTGAGTAGTTGTCCAAAAAATATTCTACAGCCTTAATGCCCATGTTGTGGGGAATGCAAGTGTAGAGTGAAGCAACATCCACAGATAAAAAAGAGTAACCTTTTTTCCACTCTAAAACCTCTATCTGTTTAATGACATCTGCAGTGTCCTTAACATAACTCAATAGATTTAGCACTAGAGGCTGGAGGTATGCATCAATCATTTCCGACAGGGGTTCATTCAGGGAGCCAATACCAGCCACAATAGGGCGTCCTGGCGGGTTATGAAGATCTTTATGAATCTTTGGCAGATAATGAAAAATTGCTGCTCTAGGATGATTTACTGTCAAAAATTCTGCATTTTTTTGTGTTATAACACCTGTATAGACTGCCCAGTCAATAATCTCATTCAGATCTCTCTGATATTGGAAAGTAGGATTATAAGGTAATTTTGTATAGACCTCTGTATCTGAGAGTTGTCTATAGGCTTCAAATAAATAATCCTTTTTGTTCAAGACAACAACTTTCCCTCCCTTGTCTGATCCACGGATCACTATATCCTCCATTTTCTGAAGGGACTGTAAGGCTTGGTACTCACATCTACTCAGATTATCACCTTTGTGAGAATCAAAGTTGACAGTGGCATGTAAATCTTTAAGTTTGAGTTCTACCGTTTTTTGAAAAATATCAATGGCACTAGATCTAGTGCTTGTAGGGTAAAAATCAGATTTAGGTTTCAGCATGCCAGTGTCAACCCTGGTGACTTCATCCATATCCTTTTCCTGAACATTATCCCTGGCCAGAGATAATAAATCAAGTTCAGCGCATTTGTCACTAAAATCTGTGACAGTCACATGATCTTTCCTCGCAGAAACAGCTGGTGGCTCAATGTCCAAATCACTGGAACCTGAATTTTTTTTTTTGAGGACTAAAGTCCTTACAAATCTGTTTAGGTCAATAATTGTATCAAACAGATCAAAATGTACAGAAGGTACAAAATTCAGGCCCAGTGAGAGGACTTGCTTTTGATGTTTAGTCAGTACATGCTTAGAAAGATTTATAACATTTTTGATATCATCATTCACTGTGGGTACTAAATGTACTTCCTGGCCTGTCCACCCCTCCTCCTCTGAGGATATCTGTGTGTCTTGGTTTGGACTGGAATTTCTGTACTCTGTGAATTTTGTTCTATTAAATCTGCGCCCCCCTCTACGTATTTTCTTACTTTTTGTTTCAGGGGGCCCTTCCCGTTTTTTGACTGTGTGCTAGTGTCGATTTTAGATTTATCAGTATATACAGTATATATATATATATATAAAATAAGAACAATAAAATAAGAAAAGGCTGGATTTGTGTCAAGACCAAACGAAAAGTGAACAAACAACAGTGTTTAAATCAGGTGTTAACCACTCCCCGAAATCAAAATAGGACAGCCCCATTTAGGTCATGTGATAGATACATTTTTCAACTATAGCCTGACATATTACCAAACAAACATTTCTACAATCAAAATATCACTTCTCATAAATGATATTAATTAATAGTGGCAAAATTATGTTCAATATAAAGAAAATATTAACCTATATAGCTATATAAAGAGGCTGAGTCAGTGCACTGCTATAAAAATAGTGACAAATACCCATCCACTAACTATAGAAATAAAATAGCAATAGAGTAATTCTGATACATTAGAAATCGCTCAATAACATTTTAACCAGATTTATAGTGATCTCATCAACTGTAGATAGTGATATATAACTCAAGTTATGTACCATAACAATATTAGTAGTACTTAAATATCTCATGTCTATTCCACGGCAGAGATTCCGGTAAGATCGTTTCATTTTATCTCATATAATAATTTAACAAGACAGGGTCACAGTGCGACTCCTTTATCTGTATGGAATCAAGGGTTAATATCTCTGGAAGGAGGTTATTGAACAGAGGGAATTTATACATAACTTGCTTTAGTATGTTTTTATGCTGCAATATGTGTGAGATGAGGTGTAGGCACATGTGGAACATTTAGGTTTTACTTTCGTTTTTGAGATATCTGCGTGGCCTGTTATTTTTGGCACGTTTCTCTTCTGGAGCAGGGGCAGTGCATGGCACTCCATGTGACCGGGTGTGGTCTCATTGACTTCCTTTTTTCTGACCGTGTGGTTTACAGGAGAAGGAGAGGTTTTTCTGTGGGGCCTGGGTCATAGGAGGTGGTGACTGCCCCGGCCATTGGGGGTATAAAGGTGCCATGTATCTTGTTCTATTGTCCATCTTTAAAGCACAAGCTATGGAGGACTCTGATGCATTAAAGGGTACTCTCTCTTTTCCTAAATCTAATACCTGTTTTTATTGTGAGGAGGCTATGGTATACCCGCCTGCACAATTTTGTTCCACATGCCTTGATAAGGTAATTATATCTAAAAAGACAAAGATGTTTAGTACCACTAAGCCGTCCACCTCTGAGGGGTCTCCATTCCGTGAGGTGCGTTCCCTGCAATCACCTTCTACTACACATGCAGCCTTCCATTGCACTGCAAATCCTCCTTCGGGAGGGGCCATCTTACTGCCAGACTTTTCTGAACAGTTACAAATGGCAGTGTCTGCTGCCTTCAGTGCTATACCTTGCCCTGCTAAGCACAAGCTAAAGGTCAAATATTGCTATCCTTCCCAGGGGTCATCTACCAATTTGTTGGATTTATCTGATACTAGATTATCCGCTGATGAAGACGCCTCTGATAGTTCAAAGGAGGCTCTTTCTGGGTCGCAATCTGCTGCCTCTAGAAGAACCAGACTTTAGATTTAGGATTGAGCACTTACGCTTTCTGTTAAAGGAAGTGTTGTCTACGTTAGAGGTTCCGGAACCTAAATTACCTGAGGAACCTTCCATTCCTAAGCTTGATAAGGTTTATGAGGACAGGGTGGTGCCACAGACTTTCCCGGTTCACGTAAAGATGGCAAATATTATTAAGAATGAATGGGTGAGGCTTGAATGCTCTTTTTCCCCTTCTTCTTTTAAGAAATTGTTCTCCATTCCATACTCTCAATTAGAGTTGTGGGGGTCTGTCCCTAAGGTGGATGGAGCTATCTCCACTCTTGCTAAGCGCACCACTATCCTGCTTGAGGATAGTTTATGGTTTAAGAAGCCCATGGATAAGAAGCTAGAAACTCTATTAAGAAAAATGTTTCAGCATGCAGATTATTCGCCTGAATGCCAAAACATCAGGTTTTTCTGTTCTAGCCCGTAGGGCTCTCTAGCTGAAGTCTTGGTCTGCGGACATGACTTCAAAACCTAGATTGCTTTCCCTTCCATTTAAGGAGAAGATTATTTTCAGTCCAGGTCTGTACTCCACAGTCACTGGGGGCAAGGGTGCCTTTCTACTGCAGGATAAGAAGAATAAACCTAAAGGACAAGGTCCTAATTTTCGTCCCTTTTGTTTGGAAAAATTCCAATGCCAGCAGCCCTCTATGAAGCCTGATCAGTCTAAGGGAACTTGGAAACCATCTCAATCTTGGAATAAATATAAGCAGAACAAGAAGCCCTCCGAAACAAGTCAGCATGAAGGGGCGGCCCCTGATCCGGCATTGGATCGTGTTAGGGGCAGACCATCTCTCTTTGTGGAGGCTTGGTTTGGGGAGGTGCAAGACCATTGGGTTCTAGAGGTCATCGCTCAGGGTTACAGGATAGGTTTCAAATCTCATTCGGCCAGGGGCAGATTCCTCTTTTCAATCCTATCTTCAAGACCAGAAAAACAAGAAGCTTTTCTAGCATGTGTGAGGGATCTCTCCTTCCTGGGAGTAATTGTACCAGTACCTCTATCAGAGAGAGGTCTAGGGTACTACTCAAACCTTTTTTTGTGGTCCCAAAGAAGGAGGGTACCTTTTGCCTGATTTTAGACCTAAAGTGCCTAAACAAGTTTCTGTTGGTCCCATCTTTCAAGATGGAGACAATAAGGTCTATTCTGCCCTTAGTTCAAGAGGGGCAGTTCATGACTATGATAGACTTGAAGGATGCTACCTACATGTGCCAATACACAAGGATCACTTCAAGTTCTTAAAATTCGCCTTTCTGGATCAGCACTTCCAGTTTTTGGCTCCTACTTTTGGTCTAGCTACTGCTCCAAGAGTCTTTACAAAAGTTCTGGGGACTCTACTCGTGGTGGCGAGGTCCAGAGGTATTGCAGTAGCACCATACTTGGATGACATCCTGGTCCAGGCTCCATCCTGCCGGCTGGCAGAAGACCATTCCAGAGCTCTTCTTCTTTAATCTCATGGATGGAAGATAAACTTAGGAAATAGTTCTCTGGTGCCCAGTACCAGGGTGGAATTCCTAGGCTTGATAATAGATTCCATATCCATGAGGATATTCCTTACAGACCAGAGGCATTGCAAAATTACTTCCAGTTGTCTTGTCCTCCAGACCTCCTCAATGCCATCTGTGGTCCGGTTTATGGAGGTAATTGGGCTCATGGTGTCCAGCAACGATATCATTCCATTGGCCAGGTTCCACCTCAGACCTCTTCAACTGTGCATGCTGAGGCAATGGAACGGTGACCACTCGGATCTGTCTCAACAGATTTCTCTGGACAACTGGTCAAGAGAATCGCTCTCTTGGTTGCTCTGTCCCAAGGGACATCCTTCTTGAGACCATCCTGGAAGATTGTAACTACGGACACAAGTTTCTCAGGATGGAGAGCCATTTGGGGTGCCAGGATGGCACAGGGCTGGTGGACTCGAGAGGAATCTCTTCTCCCAATCAACATCTTGGAACTTCGAGCATTCTTCAATGCTCTGAAGGCTTGGCCTTTCTGGGTTCGTCCCAGTTTATCAGATTCCAATCGGACAACATTAACTCAGTGGCTTACATCAACCATCAGGGGGAAACGAGGAGCTCCCTAGCAATGAGGGAAGTATCTCGGATTCTGGATTGGGCGGAGGCCCACAACTGCTCACTGTCAGCATTTCACATTCTGGGTGTGGACAACTGGGAAGCAGATTTCCTCAGCAGACATTCCTTTTATCCGGGGGAATGGTCTCTCCATCCCGAGGAGGAGCAGGAGCAAGCCTCTGCGATCCTAAATGCTCCATCGTGGCTGCGGAGGATGTGGTTTGGGGATCTGGTGGGGATGTCCTCATCTCATCAATGGAGGTTACCTTGTCACAGAGATCTGCTGGAACAGGGTCCCTTTTATTCATCAGAATGTAGATTTTCTGAGGTTGACTGTGTGGAGATTGAATGCTTAGTCCTAGCCAATAGAGGTTTTTCTGAGAGATTGATTGAGACTCTCATTCAAGCTAGAAAGCCGGTCACTCGTTGCATCTATCATAAGGTGTGGAGGGCCTACTTCTTCTGGTGTGAAGAGCATGGATTCCACTGGCATAAGGTCACGGTGTCCAGGATTCTTTCATTTCTTTAAGACGGTTTGGAGAAGGGACTTGCCACTAGTTCCTTAAAAGGACAGATTTTGGCTCTATCTGTGTTATTACACAAGAGGCTCGCTGAGCTTCCTGATATACAGTCTTTTGTTCAGGCTCTGTCTAGAATCAGGTCTGTGATTAGACATTCGGCTCCTCCTTGGAGTTTAAATCTGGTTCTTAAGGTCTTGCAGAGGTCTTCATTTGAGCCCATGCATCCACTTGGCAAGTTACTGTCTTGGGAGGTTCTTTTTCTACTGGCTATTGCATCGGCTCGCAGAGTCTATGAGATG
This sequence comes from Bombina bombina, assembly GCF_027579735.1. Classification (NCBI taxonomy): domain Eukaryota; kingdom Metazoa; phylum Chordata; class Amphibia; order Anura; family Bombinatoridae; genus Bombina; species Bombina bombina. The sequence goes on from NC_069503.1 coordinate 154,392,885, forward strand.
GCGGCCTTGCAATGTGTGCCACCTTACCTAATTTTTCATGCTGACAAGGCTGTCCTTCACACTGGGTTGGGTTTTCCTTGTGTCCTAATCCTTCTTCTTCTTCGAAGGAATGATTACTTCATAATCTGGATGTGGTTCGGGCTTTGAAATTTTATCTGCAGGCCACAAAGGATTTTAGGCAGACTTTGGCATTGTTTGTTGTCTATTCTGGGACGCGCAGAGGGAAGAAGGCTTCTTCCACTTCCCTATCTTTTTGGTTGAGGAGCATTATTCGCTTAGCACATGAAACAGTAGAACATAAGCCTCCTCCTCGGATTAAAGCTCATTCAACTAGATCTGTGGCTTCATCTTGGGCCTTCAAGAATGAGGCCTCTATGGAGCAGATTTGTTGGCGTGCTATCTGGTTCTCCTTACAAACTTTTTCAAATTTTTACAAATTTGATGTTTTTGCTTCGGTTGAAGCAGCTTTTGGGAGAAATGTTTTGCAGGCTGTGGTGCCCTCAGAATAGGGTCTGCCTCTTTTTTTATCCTCTCGTTTTCATTCAGTGTCCTCTAGAGCTTGGGTATATGTTTCCCACAAGTAATGAATGAAGCCATGGACTCTCCTTATATTAAGATGGAAAACATAAATTATGCATACCTGATAATTTCCTTTCCATCTGTATGAGTAGAGTCCACGGCCCCCACCCATTTTCTCCATTGGGAAACCAAAGTTTTTTGTTCTTCTGGCACCATTTATGCCCTGATATTTCTCCTACTGTTCCTTGTTCCCTCTGCAGAATGACTGGGGGATGAGGGGTGTGGGGGAGGCATTTAAACATTTGGCTGGGGTGTCTTTGCCTCCTCCTGGTGGCCAGGTTCTGTATTCCCACAAGTAATGAATGAAGCCATGGACTCTCCTCATACAGATGGAAAAGAAATTATCAGGTAAGCATAATTTACGTTATTCAATAGATAATAGATAGAAAGATAAATAGATAGATAGATACAAAGATAGACAGATAGATGGATAGAATCATATATTAGTTTCGAGTATACTAATGGTGTACAAATTACGACTTTAGAATAAAAGTATCTATATTTGGAAACTGTAGGAACTGTAATTCTGTGTGCAGAGCTAATTATGCTTCATTCTCACAGCAGAGCATGAAGAAAAGCAGTTATCAAAGACCATAGAGTGTGAGCCATCTGCCATTATTTATAAAGTAGCCTAGTAATACATTTTAACCCCTTCATTTCCAGAGAGCACTGCCACTCATTGCCTAATATTGCAATAATTTGCCTACGGCTAGAAATGAAAAAAAAATAAAAATGTTTGTATATCAAGATGATATATTATTTATTAAATGACTATATAATAGTCTCGAGTTATAGTTTATTTTAATGATAGCATTTAAAAGAATATGTTAAATAAAAGCTTCATGTTAAAAAGGGAAAGGCTAATTTATTAATATTTTGTTATTTATTTAAAAAATACTTATGCATTATTAGATCACCTGCCCTAATAATAAAATAGGAAATAACAGAAAAGCTCTATGTTAATTGATATCCAGGATATTTTAGAAAATGTACAATATCCTAATATGTTGTAGTTTTAAACTACTGTATCCTGGTAATAGAGGAAGCCAGGACAAATCAATGTTATCTTTTACAAATGTATATGATTTTCATTGTCACAAAGTAATACAAATTGACTAAACCACTTTAAAAAGGGGATAGCATTAGATTGTTCTTTCATTTTGTCTAAGTGCCTAAAAAATGACTGTAATTTCAAACACTTCATGTAATATTAAAGGATAAGATTCAGTGATTCCAAGTCAAGATGGAAAAGTAAAGCCTATGACACATTTTGAAACAATGGGAATGTATCCATGCTCTTAACAATGCATTGAAAATTTAAAGGGACATTAAAGTCAACTGACTTTTTTTTATAACACCTTAAAAACAGTATTTTAAAATATATTACATTTAAAAAAAAAAACAACAACAGATGTTCCTGTGCTGAATAAAACTGTCAACTAACAGTCTATAGCAGTTGTCCATAACAGGAAGTGAGCAATATGTAACCTGAGATCAGATGTCCACAAACATATATTTACTTTTACTTACAGTATAACATTTAAATATTTTTTTCTCTGCTAAAAGAGCTAATTTTACAATGTATTACAAAAAAGTTTGCATCATTTGAAACAGGATAATACCCTCTTTTATATTAGGGGTGTTTTGTATTTTGGAGTTCAAGATATAGGGGATAGGGACTCCATTAGAAGAAAGTATCCCCTACTCAGTACTGTATCTACATTATGTAAGGCAGTGATAACCACATAGCAATGTATGGCTATTAAACACACAATAATAATAATACATTTCCTTAAAATGTCCAGGGACAGAGGGACAAATTTTGGAAATGCTTTATTGAGTGGTAAAAGAAGAAGTAGGACTTTGCTTGGTAAAATCTAAATCTTTATTTCGCCAAAAATTTCAAAATACTACTAAGCAACGCTGTGGGACGAACGCCGAGCCGATTCGTTTACTGGAGACGTGGGAGCGAGATGCGCTAAAGGAATCTTTGCCTGTCCAAGGGGACAGAGTTCCAGCTCACCGCCAAGGCTGCTCAGGGATAGTCTTACATTTCCAAGGTCCGTACCATAGTGTACTGGGGTCACTGGTGTCATTAAGTAATATTGTGGCATTAAGGGTTTAATTAGCTAACCGGTTGCATTGACTAATGAGCCATCGGGCCATATGATTACAATACAGTGCTGACTTTCTGAATTCTCACCCCCCCACCCCCTTGCATATCTGATTTATTGAGGGGTGACCAACTTGTTTGCTCACCAACTAGAGTACCCTGAAGAACATATTTTTAATTCATGGGGCCACAAAACCACATTCTTAGCTCTATTTGTTTCCTGGAGTCCTCAGGCTGCAATTTGTCCACCCCTGATGTAAATAATGTAAGTTATGGCAATAACCTACTAATGAAGAGTTATGACCTCCATCATAGGAAATAGTGGAGACCTCTCTTAAAAGCTCAAAACGAGTCCCCTCCATTTTAACCAAAACCTCTGCTGATCAGTGGGGCAATTCATATTCATTCTTCTTTTGAGAGGTCTAATTCCCTTCAAAATGAATCATAGTGGGAGATAGGGTTTCTATTACAGCCCAATCCCCCCCCCCCTCCCCCCCCATAAAAATATCCCCGGTGTCTACTGGGACAGGAAGCCATTTCTCTCATAGATCACTTGCCTTCTAGAGAATACCCTTTTAAACATGTAGTTTCATATTTTTTTTCTTGCCAGCATGGAGAGAAATTCTGTGAATACTTTGGATTATTTTAAGCTTTATATTGTAATGTAGTTATATTTTAATTATCAGGCTTTTGGACTTTACACTTATTTTTTCAATTATTAGACAATTCATTTTATCTCATGCTAATCTTTCCTTTGAAAACATCATGGAGGTATCTAGCTTGTATTTAGTGTTTATTCTTCCTTTAAAAAGGATATTCTAGGGTATGAGTAAAATGTTCTATTTTGCATTTTATTTTTAGTGCCAAAGGGTTAAACATATTGTCTAATTAGTGCTCCTCTGCTACTCTAAATGAAACAAACAGATGGTGCACCAATTAGGAACAGGTATACAAGAGTATGCTCTAGTCTTTGGTCATATACTCATCGGAAGCACACGTGGGGATGTTCCAGGAGTGCAACTGTGACTAAAGGGCCGAATTATCATTGTGCAAGTGGACATGATCCGATATAGCTGATCATGTCCGCTGCACATCAATAAATGCCGACAGCATATGCTCTCAGCATTTATCATTGCACCAGCAGTTCTTGTGAACTGCTGGTTCAATGCTGCCCCTGACAGATTCACGGCCAATCAGCCGCTAGCAGGGGGTGTCAATCAACCCGATCGTATTCGATTTCTGGCGATGTCTGTCCGCCATCTCAGAGCAGGTGGACAGGTTATGGAGTAGCTGTCTTTAGATCGCTGCTTCATAACTTGTGTTTCCGGCGAGCCTGAAGGCTCGCCAGAAACACGGGGCATCAAGCTTCATATGGAGCTTGATAAATATGCCCCTTTGTGTTTAACACTTTTAAACAAGTTAAAGGGACATGAAACCCAGCATTTTTATTTTGTGATTTAGATTTTAAACAACTTTACAATGTACTTCTATGTTCATATAATTCTCTTAGTATCCTTTTTTGAAGAAGCAGCAATGTACTCCTGGGATATAGATACAAAAAGTGTGAGCTGACATTTATGGCATTTATGTGCACCCACCAATCACCAGCTAGATTCCAGTAGATCATTACTGCTCCCGATACCTATATATTCTCTTCTATAAAGAATACAAAGAAAAAGAAGCACATATGGCAAAAAAACTTTATTAGAAAGTTGTGTATAATTGCATGCTCTATCTGAATCATGAAAGTTTTATTTTAATTTAACTGTCCCTTTAAACATATAGAAAAAAAAGATAATTTTCTGAAAATGAAATAAAGCATTTTGTTTTAAAATTAGAATGTTCCTTTTAAACATAACACATTCTAATAGACTGGAATACATAAGAAAAAGACACCAATGACCACATATTTAGGCATTCTACCCCTACCCTCCCACTCACAAACACAAATATACATTCACGCTCATACACAAACACCTATCTATTGCTGCAATATATATTAAAAAAAAACCAATACTTTCACAAACACAATACTAAATGCTAAAAGCCATCAGAACTAGCTGAATAAAAGAAAGGTTCAGAGCTGCCTCTAAATTTTAAGCTTTCTGGGCAGTCTCTTATTATACCACCTAGAATGTAAGCTCTATGGGCAAAATCTCCCATTATATACCTGTTTAATACTTCTAAAATAACTGTAAGATTTTTAAACCCACAAAAAAGTGCTGCCCCCTCCCAATCTGCTGCCCTAGGCAAGTGCCTCGGTTGCCTAGGCCAAAATACGCCCCTGGTTTAATATCTAGATTATAAGTGGAAAGCAATCGTTACTGCAAGAAGCATAAATATGATCGTAAGGTAACATTTTTACTGCTACAACCCATATTATGTTGTGTGTGAAACAAATAATACTGTGACCTTGCTTGAGCAAACCAGTGGTAACTTTCTTTCCCTATAACTTCAATGAGAGGCGCAAAGTGGAAACTCATCATTGTACTACTCCATGGTTAATCCTTGTTCTCGAGTGATAATCACATTTACTATATCAAATGGGATTGAATCAGTGCCAGATTGGCCCACTGGGATGCTGAGCTATTTCACAGTGTCTGTATATTCTATGTAAGAGTCTTTGCTACTCTTGTTCATTATTTGGAGCAGTGAATGCATCGGACAGAGCCAAACTAAACTTGCTCAGACTGACTGTGAGCAACCGTTCGTGCTTTACCCTGATACTTGAGAAGTATACATATACACATCTAATGATGGGTTAGAGTCATTTGGAAAGGCACTCCATATACAAATGTAACAACCTCCAGGGTGCACTTCAGAAAATGATCCAATGTATATTCGCAGAAAAAAAGGCACTCACTGGTTCAGGTAAAACTTAACATTTAATAAATTAAGTTAAAAATGCATGACGTTTCGGAGGTATTCCACCTCTTTTTTCAAATGCATGATACAGACATTTTGGAAAATACAAAAAGCAGTATAAAATATACAATACCCCTCCACCTTAAATAACCAAATGGCTTCTGATAACGCCGAGCCGCGACCGCGGCCCGCATGCTGCAGATGACGCAACTTCCGGTCACATGACTTCCGGATCTGCAGCATGCGGGCCGCGGTCGCGGCTCGGCGTTATCAGAAGCCATTTGGTTATTTAAGGTGGAGGGGTATTGTATATTTTATACTGCTTTTTGTATTTTCCAAAATGTCTGTATCATGCATTTGAAAAAGGAGGTGGAATACCTCAGAAACGTCATGCATTTTTAACTTAATTTATTAAATGTTAAGTTTTACCTGAACCAGTGAGTGCCTTTTTTTCTACGAATACACATCTAATGATGGATATGTATGCGTGTGTGTGTATGTATATATATATATATATATATATATATATATATATATATATATATATATATATACAGGGAGTGCAGAATTATTAGGCAAGTTGTATTTTTGAGGATTAATTTTATTATTGAACAACAACCATGTTCTCAATGAACCCAAAAAACTCATTAATATCAAAGCTGAATAGTTGTGGAAGTAGTTTTTAGTTTGTTTTTAGTTATAGCTATTGTAGGGGGATATCTGTGTGTGCAGGTGACTATTACTGTGCATAATTATTAGGCAACTTAACAAAAAACAAATATATACCCATTTCAATTATTTATTTTTACCAGTGAAACCAATATAACATCTCAACATTCACAAATATACATTTCTGACATTCAAAAACAAAACAAAAACAAATCAGTGACCAATATAGCCACCTTTCTTTGCAAGGACACTCAAAAGCCTGCCATCCATGGATTCTGTCAGTGTTTTGATCTGTTCACCATCAACATTGCGTGCAGTAGCAACCACAGCCTCCCAGACACTGTTCAGAGAGGTGTACTGTTTTCCCTCCTTGTAAATCTCACATTTGATGATGGACCACAGGTTCTCAATGGGGTTCAGATCAGGTGAACAAGGAGGCCATGTCATTAGATTTTCTTCTTTTATACCCTTTCTTGCCAGCCACGCTGTGGAGTACTTGGACGCGTGTGATGGAGCATTGTCCTGCATGAAAATCATGTTTTTCTTGAAGGATGCAGACTTCTTCCTGTACCACTGCTTGAAGAAGGTGTCTTCCAGAAACTGGGAGTAGGACTGGGAGTTGAGCTTGACTCCATCCTCAACCCAAAAAGGCCCCACAAGCTCATCTTTGATGATACCAGCCCAAACCAGTACTCCACCTCCACCTTGCTGGCATCTGAGTCGGACTGAAGCTCTCTGCCCTTTACCAATCCAGCCACGGGCCCATCCATCTGGCCCATCAAGACTCACTCTCATTTCATCAGTCCATAAAACCTTAGAAAAATCAGTCTTGAGATATTTCTTGGCCCAGTCTTGACGTTTCAGCTTGTGTGTATTGTTCAGTGGTGGTCGTCTTTCAGCCTTTCTTACCTTGGCCATGTCTCTGAGTATTGCACACCTTGTGCTTTTTGGCACTCCAGTGATGTTGCAGCTCTGAAATATGGCCAAACTGGTGGCAAGTGGCATCTTGGCAGCTGCACGCTTGACTTTTCTCAGTTCATGGGCAGTTATTTTGCGCCTTGGTTTTTCCACACGCTTCTTGCAACCCTGTTGACTATTTTGAATGAAACGCTTGATTGTTCGATGATCACGCTTCAGAAGCTTTGCAATTTTAAGAGTGCTGCATCCCTCTGCAAGATATCTCACTATTTTTGACTTTTCTGAGCCTGTCAAGTCCTTCTTTTGACCCATTTTGCCAAAGGAAAGGAAGTTGCCTAATAATTATGCACACCTTATATAGGGTGTTGATGTCATTAGACCACACCCCTTCTCATTACAGAGATGCACATCACCTAATATGCTTAATTGGTAGTAGGCTTTCGAGCCTATACAGCTTGGAGTAAGACAACATGCATAAAGAGGATGATGTGGTCAAAATACTAATTTGCCTAATAATTCTGCACTCCCTGTATATATAAATGTATGTGTACATATGTCTTTTTGTGTTTATATGTATATACATACATTCACATATAAATACATTTGTATGCATATATAGACATAAACATATTTATGCAATATTCATTTTTAATAAAGTGTTATATTTTGGGGGATATTTATCAAAGGTATGTCGGATCTGTATTCAGCATTGCACCAGCAGCTCTTGTGAGCTGGTGCAATGCCGCCCCCTGCAGACTCACAGGGGGTTGTCAGTCAACCCGATCGTACTCGTTCGGGTTGATTTGTGGTGATGTCTGTCCGTCTGCTCAGAACAGGTGGACAGGGTTATGGAGCAGGCTCGTCAGAAACATGGAGCGTCAAGCCCCTGTATATTTACTGTAAATATTTCACATTCCAATGTTCTGCACAGTTCTTATTATTTGTAAATAGATATTCCTATATATATATATATTTATATATATATGTATATATCTATATCTATATATAATCATCTATATAAATAGGTATAAATAGATATTTTACAAAAATACCATCAGATTTATGTAGAAATATGTATTTATAAATAAATAAATAATATTCTTCTACATGAAAAACAATGGAATGTAAAATATTCATATATTTTTTATTTTTTTTTAACTCTTTTTATTGAGGATAAAAGGAAAAGATTTACAGGCGCAGAATCGGGTTACATTATCTGCAATGGCATGTTATACAGTAAAAGCATGAAAATCTAGACAGAACATGTAATTCGCTATGAGATACAACAATACAATCCAATGCAAAAACACTGCCTGTTTGATAGAATAGAGAATAACAAATTAAAATCCTCAATTTTCTACCTCCATAGCATAAATGAAGACACTCTTGGTCTTCTGACATATGAATTATAAAGAATAGCAGGAGGATAACATTAGTATCAGGCCACTTTTGGGCCTTTAGTATGCTGATGACAACAATTATGAAAGTACCATATAGTTCTAGCTTGTAAGGTAAATATGTAGAAAACATATCTTGTAAATGCATAAAAATAAATATCTACTAAGGGAGGCCAAGCACAAGAGGGACCAAGTAATGGTCTTCTATCAACAACATTGCAATATCATGGTAGAGATAGCTCAGATAAGTGGCAGAGAAATCTATAGAACATACAATTCTAGCCTATAAGGTATATATAAAATGAACAACCTCTTACCTAAATAAGAGAAAAAAGGGGAAAAAAATATTTTTGTGTACAATGTAAACATGACAATTTAGAGCAATGAAAACAGTATATAACATCTTAATAGAAAATATGCTCTCCTAACTCACATCGTGGATTTCTGGAAACTCTTAGGACATAGAAGCCAGTATGACTCACAGCAGACTTGCAGGACAGAGTATGATCGCAATATGTGTGGGATAAAGTAGCCTGATGACATGGTAATAGGAACAGATGCAATCAGTATAAAGATAGTCACATATCCTATATACTATTATTGCTAAGCAAAAGGCTACATAACAGGTAATATCCTAGGCGGCCAAATATCAGGCTCAGTCACCGTCATTAGGGCAGAAATTATACTAGCCTAGAAGCAATTAAGAGTGACTAAATTGTCCTTAAAGAGCATGATATATACGAGACAATGAAAAGGTAGCATAGTAAATAGTAGAGTCTTATGTCCCTTCATGCCAGTTTCCTGAATGTTTCTGTACCGGTCATTCTGCCGACATCCACTGTACTGCCGTAACTATTCATCCGATTCCGGCTTTAGACTGAGCCATGGTGGGGAGCCTCTGCAATCTTATTCCTGCTGTGTCTAAGGGAGATATAGCGAACATTGCAGTGTAGCCATGTGTTGAAAACAGAGGATCAAACTCTTTGCTAGCAATAACCTGTCCATCCGCTCCCCAGCGCACTTTGGGCATGTCAAGCCCTGTTGCTACGAATCTTCCAGTGGGACAGACGCTGTTTTTGCCTTCCAAAACCCTTTCCCTCTCAGACTTGTGGCATTGGGTCCCAGATACTGCATTGCTTACTGTCCGAGCAAGGTTTGGTATGGCGGGCTGTGCTGTCAGGCTCTTTGCTTGAGACAGGTAAATCCCACGTCTAGCCCTCTGAACCCCAGCAGAGGATCTGCAATCCAATCTGGGAGTGGGTAAATTGTTCGGCTCTGACGGTAGTATCTGTTCTTGGGTCGGTATATACAGCATTTCTTTCAGGCTCTGTTTTAGCTCACAGAATTGTTGATCTAAGAGGAGTTGTATGCGTTGCTCCCATGCGTCTATCGCCGCCATATTAGTAGTATTTTCCAATCGTATGATTCTACTCTCCAGATGAAGTAGTGGCCACAACTTAAAAGCTTGTAAGTTTAAAAGCCTTTTCTTTAGCACACCTAACTGGATATACTGAACTGTACAGCTCTACGGCTGTTAAACCTGGTATATATCAGGAAAAAGGGGGGGGTAAATAGAGTGCCAGGCCACGAAAAGGCCACCGCTGCGCACTTTATCTATTCCGGTCTGCCTGGCTGGAGTTCAAGACAGAAAGTGCAAAATTTCGATCTTCATATATTAGCCAACATATAGCACTTTATATAAACTTAAAAGTCAGTTCTCATGAGCGATATGCAGCAGGTCTATCAACTCAATATCACAGCCGTTTCTATAAAGCAGCCATCTTGGTCGGTGTCAGGACCCGCCCCCAAAATATTCATATTTTTATTTCAGGTTATCGCGCTTGAGAATAGGCCATATGCCATCAGGTTAGCGAGTTAGTGGGGTGTTAGGTTCTTTTTTCCACTTTTTTTGCTCCATTGACTTCTGTGGGAGAATAGGTTATTGCACGTGATATACTAAGTTCGGCATTTTACATGCGTTGGGCTAGTGTGCAAGCGAAAACCGCTTACTTTCAACTCATAATACAAGCGCAACCTGACGTGTGCAAAAAGCTTACTTCTAGCGCAGTTAATGCTTGAGCGTTAAATAGTGCTCCACTTGTAATCTGGCAAACAGATGTTCGTTGTATACACATGGTAGCAGTTTCACTCAAGCGCAATGTACTCTAGAAACCTTGTGCAATATACGGCTCCACTTTTAATCTAAGCCATAGTAAAACAATGGGGTATCTCTCTAAAAATAACTTGCCCCAACATTGCAATTGCTGAATTCATAAGTCACTGTAATGAGTTGCAAGTTAATTTCCATCATAATCACTAGGAGCAATATCAATATCATAAATGCTACACCCCCCCCCCCCAATAAAACGAATCAAAGATACCAGCATCACAAGAAACGTCTTCAAAGATCAATAAACAAAGGAACTAATATAAAACACCAAAAACTTCCTACATAAAAAGTTCACTATAACATATGCACAAAACTTGAAAACAGTTATAGAAAAATGAACTAAAATAAAATAAGACAACCTCATCAACTTTGAAATAAAGACTGAACCGTGAGACAACCCATGGCCAATAACGTTTTCGTATCTGTGAGGTGTCTGAGACAGTTTTAGTTCTGACCAGCGCAACTGCTGTAGCCTACTAAAACGTACATACAAACATTTACCTAAGTCATTTGCAAACACGTTTCCTGAGCATTGATGTTGTAATAATTGCTTTGCTGCATCGCTAGCAGTTCTCACTTGCTGTGCAAGATATTGTGTATTGGGGCACTTCACCACTTTATATATTTTAATGGCAGAAAAGACCACTAAAAAAAGACTAGAAAAGATATGTGAAGCGAAACTGGATTGGATTTTAGGAATGATCTCACTTTAAATGGTAATTATGGTGATAAAATGACATTCTCTAATTCATTAGAGCATCTAATTTTATCACCAGTGACATTGCAACGCTATTTGTTTAACCCATACAAAGGGGTTAAACACATAGTTAAAGTACAGCTCGGGACCTGCAGAGCACTGCTGGTGTAGAGCGGAAACTGCTGCTGATCCACTCAGCAACGCTAGTTACATGACCTAGCTGTGCGACTAGCTCACCTGATTGGACCAGCAGCAGTTTCCGCTTGTAACCCATTTGCAGGGGTAAACAAATAGAGTCTATTGATAAAATTGAATGCTCTAACTATTTTGAACCTGTACTTTTATATTTGTAATATCCCTTTAATACCAAAGCCTAAAGTGTATTAATAAACCTAGCCCAAAGTCTCAAAAGAGAAGCACATTTCTGTACGTATTAATTTATTTGAAAGAAAAGAAACATGTTTGCATCACTCTTTTCTGCATTAATATAAGATCATTATCTGGGGCATTTGTGTTGTACTGAGGTTGAGGTTATAGTGAGTGACTGTGTGCAGGAAGACAAGATAATTAGTTTGTTTTGAGATGACATAACAGGGAACAAATAACAGAAAGACAGAGAAATAGGATACAAAGTAGTATGTTAGAAAATAAATGACTCATCCCTGTTAATGTGATAAGCATAATGTTGCTATGAAGCCTTTAGAAGGAATCTTGTTATTTTTCAAATATTCTTTGTTCATTTTTTTACTTTAATTATGATGGAGCACGTGTCATTGCTCCTACAAAACACATCATGTCATTACAAATAATTGGCTTGAAACATCACATTTCCTATTGCTAAATTATGGTTGGAACAAAGAAGATAAACTTCTTCTTCACACAAACTGTCTCCTGAGCTAAAACATGGAACCAGTTTCACAAGGGTACCTAAAGCAGTTTTTTTATCATATATCCTATGTAATAAAAGGCCAGGTATGTTTGTCCGACACAGTCATGCACAGTAGAGACATAAACATACCTGGCCTTAACCCCTTAAAGACCAACGTTGTACCCTGTATGACGCTGCTGTCCTGAGCCTCTCTCTGCCGCGATCTTGCTAAAAGTAGATCGCTCTATTTCTGCATGCCGGCACCGCTGGCCCGATCGCACCATTAAAATGAATGTAGCTCGCTCTCGCAAACATTACTTGCTGGGTTTACTATCACTTTAAAGTAAAAATGAAACTTTCGTGATACAACTTTTTAACAACTTTCCAACTGACTTCTACCTAATCTGATTTGCTCACTTGGTTTACTTTGTAGAAAAGCATGCAGAGGTAGGTTCAGAAGGAGCAATGCATTATTGGAAGCTAGCTGTTGATTGGTGGCTACAAATGTCTTTTGTCATTGGTTTCACTGATGTGTCCAGCTTGCTCCTGGTAGTGCATTTCTGCTCCTTCAACAAAAAATATCAAGAGAATTAAGAAAATGTGATAATAAAAATAAATTGGAAAGTTGTTTAAAATGATACGGCCTATCTGTATCATAAAAGAAGAAATATCGGTTGAATGGCATATCTAAGTAGGCTTAGAACTGTGCATGTGTCTTCAGCACTGTATCTTGCAACAATGAATAACATTTTAAACACTGTTGCCATATGGACCTTTCAGCACATGCATGCTCCTTAGCCTACCTCAAGATTCCAGCCAATCAGATTTAACTTCAAATATGTCTGCTTACAGACTTGCATTATTCAAGACAAAGTAATTTTCCTTTTTAAACAAGTTAGCATTATGAGTATGTTAGCTTAAAACTAGCTTGAAGCGAATTTGACTGACTTCTAGCTAACTTGTTGACTGGACATTGGGCTTTTTAGGATTATACTCTATATTTACCATTTTGCTCTATCAAGAGCTTTTTTTTTACAGGACTAATAGAAATATTAATTTAGAATGTCCTATTCTGCCAATGACTAATGTTCAAATTTAATGTTTTAACTTGAAACAATAGTAATTTAAAGGCTTCTGTTGCGCAAATAGTGTAAGGAGTTGCGCATGCGCATTTCAAGTTGATTGCAGCGTTCCAAGCACAGGAGCGTGCTGTGATCAATTAACATGATGGGGCGCATGGTGACGCTCCGATTGGCTAGAAGAGCTGCCATTCAAACAACACACATCAAAAATCATAGAGAGAGGCTGCATTCAATTACGTAATGTAGCATTAATAAAAAGAGATTTATTTAGTGTACAGATGACTTGGGTAATAAATAGGCATACTGATATGCTAGTTAGGAGAAGACCTTTCCAAATAGCAGTTTGGGAAAATTTACCATCACTTTGCTTTAAAGAAAGCATTAGACATACTATTACAAATATATAAATTCAAATTTTTCAAATTTGAATATTGCATAATTCGAATACATTAAACGAATGTTAGAATGTTGTACAAACATTCAAAATTCAAAACGAATGATAGAATGTGTTAAAATTTGTTTCATTTTTCAAATGTTGCAAAACATTCGCCATCCCTAGTCTACATACGCTTTGACTGACTGTACACAGAAAAACTGTAAATAGAGAGAAAACATCCTAAGATTGAGAGGGGTAGCCCGATTTTATGGTTCTGAAAACAAATTTTACCTGTTTGATTAAGCAAAATTATATTACACTACAGAATTTTGTATACAAATAAATGATAATAATAACAATATATTTCTATTAGAAAAACTGCATTAAAGTTTCACATGTGTTTCTCTCACATTTATATTATATTTGTATCTATTATTAAATGTTATTTGTATCTATTATTGAATTAAATTTCTCTATTTGTGGAGTTAAAGTTATCAACTTTTCCTGTTATTATATAATTATTATATCTATACTATAATCACGTTTGTAATGTGTTCATCGCTGTCGCCAGTTGCGCACACATCCTCAAAGCAATGTTGGGTGCAAGACGCAGCCAAAAGAAAGTTAGCTGCGCGTGCAGGTGGATTCTTTCACCACCCTGCCATTTTCGGAATCCACCTGGATGCAGCATAGGCAAATGAAGCTTTAAGGAAAAGAACACGCAACCGCCCACACGAAATATTAAGGAGAAAATACGTAATCGCTCCCGTACAAAATAACAAAAAATCAGGTAACCGCCCACACAAAATCACAAAAAAACCTAACCGGCTGCACAAAGTATAACAAAAAAAAAACACCTAACCGCCCGCACGAAGTATTAACAAACACCTAAACCGCCAACCCCCACATCGCAAAATAATAAAGTAATTAACCCCTAATCCGCAAATTAAACGACGCAAATAACATAATTAAAATTTTAACCCCTAAACCGCCAACCCCCACATCACAATAAACCTAATTAACCTATTAACCCCTAAACCTCCAACCCCCATATTGCAATAAACATAATTAGCCTATTAACCCCTAAACCACCAACCCCCCACATCACAATAAACCTAATTAACCTATTAACCCCTAAACGGCTAACTGCTAACCCCCCACATTACCATAAACCTAATTAAGCTATTAACCCCTAAACCGCCAAACCCCCACATCACAATAAGCCTAGTTAACCTATGAACTCCTAAACTGTCAACCCCCCACAACGCAAATAACTAATTTAATTACTAAGCCCCCTAACCTAACACCCCCTAAATGAACCCTAATTACATAAAATAAAAAAATTACAATTAAAATAAAAAATAAAACCTAACATTAAGCTACAAAAAATGTATCTAAAATTAAAAAAATTACAACTTGTAAAATTACAGAAAAAAATAAACAAAATTATCAAAAATAAGAAAAATTAAACCTAATCCCTATGAAAATAAAAAAGCCCCCCCACCCCCCTAATCTAAACTAAACTACTAATAGTCTTTTGTGGGGCATTGTCCTAAGTTAAACAGCTCTTTTACATGTAAAAAATACTATGTCCCTTCCTAATACTAAAAAAAACTAAACTACCCATTGCCCCTAAAGGGGCATTTGTATGGGCATTGCCCTTAAAAGGGCATTTAGCTATTTAACTGCCCTTAAAAGGGCAATCAGCTCTTTTACAGCCCAAAAGACCCTAATCTAGGTGGGGTTTTTTTTTTTTTAGATTAGGGTTTTTTGGGCTGTAAAAGGGCTGATTGCCTTTTTAAGGGCAGTAAAAGAGCTGAATGCCTCTTTAGGGGCAATGGGTAGCTTAAGTTTTTTTAGACTTTGTTTTTTTTTTATTTTGGGGGGGTTGGTTGGGTGGGGGGTTTTACTCTTAGGGGGTAATTGGTAAGTTTTTAGGTAAAAAAGCTGTTTAACTTAGGGCAATGCCCTGCAAAAGCCCTTTTAAGATTAGTATTAGATTAGGGGGTGTTTTTATTTTGTTTTTTATTTTTATAGGGGTATTAGATTAGGTTTACATTTTTTATTTTGGATAGCTTGTTTATTTTTTTTCTGTAATTTTATATTTTTTATTTTTTGTAATATCAGCTTTGGGGTTTGTATTTTTTTTAAAATAGACTGCCCTCTGGGCAGGTTTATCGCCTAGTATATAATAATGGTGTTATAAGGGAGAGTAATGGTTAAAGGAATATGAAAACCAACTTAGATTATTGCACCTGGGCCCCGTTGTTTCTAGTTACGCCTCTGCTCCCAGCAGTTAATTGCTGCTCCTTTAACAAAGGATACAAAGAGAATAAAGTAAATGTGATAATAGAAGTAAATTGAAAAGTTTTTAAAAATGACATCCTCTATCTAAATCACAAAATAAAATGTTTATGTTTCATGTCCCTTTAAGTCCAATGATGTCTTGCGTCTTGCAGTGAGTGGACTATTGTTTAAACATTTGCCTCTCCCGATGGTGCGAGTAAATCAAAAGTAGAATAGAAAAACAAATTGCTCTCTGTTTGGCTGGAACCACCTGCTTGTAAATTATAATAAAACAATAAGGGCTAGATAAGAAATCGAGCGGTATTTTGCGTTTTGCGCTGGTATTACAAGTTGAAAGAAAACAGTTTTTTCTAATGCAGTAACCCGACACGCGCAAAAAGTCGAAATTCAAAAATCGTTATCGCATTCACCCATTCCCCTATAGAAGTCAATGGAGAAAAAAAGTTGAAAAAAACCCCACAATAACACATTCTCATTTGCGCAAACCCTAGATGAAGAATGAATATTTAATATTAATATTAATATTATAGAGGTTTGTACCTTTTAAAAAAAAAATCAGGCTAGTGGTCCACGGATTCAAAATTGTGAGTTTAGTGGTCCCTGAGGTACGAAAGGTTGGCGACCCCTGTTCTATAAAACAGTGTTATCATGAGTGTAAGTGGCCTATTTATGAAAGGCCTGTCGGACATGATCCGACATTGCGGATCATGTTCGACAGACCTTGCTGAATGTGGAGAGCAATACACTCTCCGCATTCAGCATTGCACAAGCAGCTCTTGTGAACTGCTGGTGCAACGCCGCCCCCTGCAGATTCGCGGCCAATCGGCCGCTAGCAGGGGGGGTGTATATCAACCCGATCGCATTCGATGAATTGCGGAGCTTGATAGATATGTCCCTATGTGTACTTTGTAATGTATTTTTGAAGTGTTTTTTGCAACTTTTTAATTTTGCAAAACAGTTAACCACAGCTCTGAAATCTCTGTAAGGATTCTAGCGTAAATTGCTCAACTTGCAAATAGCTCAACTTGTAATATCAGAGCAAATAAAAGAGCACAAACAAACCTGAAAATCCTTGCAAAACTGTTTGCTCTTCACTTATATTCTAACCCTAAAGGTGGAGATCTGGAGTTGGATGTGGGGGGGGGGGGCTTCAACAGTGAGACTTTTAAGGTGAATTGCTGCAATTTTGTTTAAATGTTAAGAGGTATATACTATTAGATATATTTCTGCAGCCAAATAATATATTGGAGTAAACTTGTGAATCCCCTTCACTGCCCCTTTAATGAGTGTGTTTGCCTTACAGCTTTGTCTAGTGACATTATATTGAGCATGCACTTTTTATTCCAGGTTGCAGCAATGCAGCCTTACTGCATAATGAAGAAGGAACATGAAGCCTGCTTGGAGAAAATAAAAAAATATGAAACTGACATGTGGAATGACACATTGGCAGGTATGATTTTTTTATGCTCAATATCACTTTATATAAACTGTGTAATGAAATATGACAGGTTATGGGATGTATGTTTATTTCCTTGCTGTATATGGAAACATTTAAAGGGACATAATAGAAGTATTGTGGTGTTACACCTGTATTAGCAAAAAGGCTTTTGGTAAATATTGCCTATGCCGATGCATCCATAATTATTAGAATTATTTTTCTAAAGAATTGTAATCAACCCTTATGTATTTAACTTCCAGAGAGGTTAAACACATAGTTAAAGGGGATATGAAACCCCCCAAAAAATATCAGGATTCAGAAAGAGCACATCATTTTAAACAACTTTCTAATTTAGTTCTATTATCAATTTGTCTTCGTTCTTTTGGTATCTTTCATTGAAAAACAGGGACATAAGTTCAGGAGCTTGCCCATGTCTGGAGCAGTATATGGCAGCAGTTTCGCAAGAGCTCTAGATGTCAGCACTATTTCCTGCTGACATGTAGTGCTCCAGATGCCTACCTAGGTATCTCTTCAACACATAATATCATGAGAATAAAGCAAATTTGATAATTTAAGTAAATTGGAAACTTTATTAAAATTGGATGCTCTGGGGGGTAGTTATCAAGCCGTCTACTTTCCTGCCTTCGCCGGCCCAATACGCCCGCCTAAGCTCGCCTACCTTCGCCGCCGCGGACCTGAAAAAATACGCCTAAGTTATCAAATAAAGCTGTCAAAAAGCCGCGGGGCAATGAGCAGCGGACTGTGAGAGTTATCACTCATCCGATCTCGCTGCTCTTCGGCTTTTTCCCAGCTTTATTGCTAGCCTGTCACTAAGCACTCACACTAACTACACAGTTCTATCCCTATACCGGCGCCCCCGGAGCCTCCCGCAACTCAATAAAGTTACTAACCCCTAAACCGCCGCTCCTAGACCCCGCCGCAAGTCTTATAAATGTATTAACCCCTAAAACGCCGCTCCTAGACCCTGCCGCAAGTCTTATAAATGTATTAACCCCTAAAACGCCGCTCCCTGAATCCGCCGCAAACTATATTAAACCTATTAACCCCTATCCTGCCCCCCCTACACCGTCGCCACCTATAATAAATTTATTAACCCCTAATCTGCCCCCCCTACACCGTCGCCACCTATAATAAATTTATTAACCCCTATCCTGCCCCCCCTACACTGTCGCCACCTATAATAAATGTATTAACCCCTATCCTGCCCCCCCTACACCGTCGCCACCTATAATAAATTTATTAACCCCTATCCTGCCCCCCCTACACCGTCGCCACCTATAATAAATTTATTAACCCCTATCCTGCCCCCACTATGCCGCCGCCACTGTAATCAAATTATTAACCCCTAAACCTAAGTCTAACACTAACCCTAACGCCCCCCTAACTTAAATATTAATTAAATAAATCTAAATAATATTTTTATTATTAACTAAATTAATCCTATTTAAAACTAAATACTTACCTTTAAAATAAACCCTAATATAGCTACAATATAAATAATAATTATATTGTATCTATTTTAGGATTTATTTTTATTTTACAGGCATCTTTCAATTTATTTTAACTAGGTACAATAGCTATTAAATAGTTATTAACTATTTAATAGCTTACCTAGCTAAAATAAAGAGAAATGTACCTGTAAAATAAAAACTAACCTAAGTTACAATTACACCTAACACTACACTATACTTTAAAAATTATTCCTATTTAAAACTAAATACTTACCTGTAAAATAAACCCTAATATAGCTACAATATAAATAATAATTATATTGTAGCTATCTTACGGCTAGATTTAGAGTTTTGTCGGTAAGGACCCGCGTAGCTAACGCCGGCTTTTTTCTGGCCGCACCATAAAAATAACTCTGGTATTGAGAGTCCACATAAAGGCTGCGTTAGGCTCCAAAAAAGGAGCGTAGAGCATTTTTAACGCAGCTTCAACTCTCGATACCAGAGTTGCTTACGCAAGCGGGCAGCCTCAAAAACGTGCTCGTGCACGATTCCCCCATAGAAAACAATGGGGCTGTTTGAGCTGAAAAAAAACCTAACACCTGCAAAAAAAGCAGCGTTCAGCTCCTAACGCAGCCCCATTGTTTGCTATGCGGAAACACTTCCTACGTCTGCACCTAACACTCTAACATGTACCCCGAGTCTAAACACCCCTAACCTTACACTTATTAACCCCTAATCTGCCGCCCCCGCTATCGCTGACCCCTGCATATTATTATTAACCCCTAATCTGCCGCTCCGTAAACCGCCGCTACTTACATTATCCCTATGTACCCCTAATCTGCTGCCCTAACATCGCCGACCCCTATATTATATTTATTAACCCCTAATCTGCCCCCCACAACGTCGCCTCCACCTGCCTACACTTATTAACCCCTAATCTGCCGAGCGGACCTGAGCGCTACTATAATAAAGTTATTAACCCCTAATCCGCCTCACTAACCCTATAATAAATAGTATTAACCCCTAATCTGCCCTCCCTAACATCGCCGACACCTAACTTCAATTATTAACCCCTAATCTGCCGACTGGAGCTCACCGCTATTCTAATAAATGTATTAACCCCTAAAGCTAAGTCTAACCCTAACACTAACACCCCCCTAAATTAAATATAATTTTAATCTAACGAAATTAATTAACTCTTATTAAATAAATTATTCCTATTTAAAGCTAAATACTTACCTGTAAAATAAATCCTAATATAGCTACAATATAAATTATAATTATATTTTAGGATTAATATTTATTTTACAGGCAACTTTGTAATTATTTTAAGTATAATATAGGGGTCGGCGGTGTTAGGGGCAGCAGATTAGGGGTTAAGGATAACGTTGGTGGCGGCGCTTAGCGGTCGGCAGATTAGGGGTTAATAAGTGTAGGTAGCTGGCGGCGACGTTGTGGGGGGCAGATTAGGGGTTAATAAATATAATATAGGGGTCGGCGGTGTTAGGGGCAGCAGATTAGGGGTACATAAGGATAACGTAGTTGGCGGTCGGCAGATTAGGGGTTAAAAAAATTTAATCGAGTTGCGGCGATGTGGGGGGACCTCGGTTTAAGGGTACATATGTAGTTTATGGGTGTTAGTGTACTTTAGAGTACAGTAGTTAAGAGCTTTATAAACCGGTGTTAGCCCAAAAAGCTCTTAACTACTGACTTTTTTCCTGCGGCTGGAGTTTTGTCGTTAGATTTCTAACGCTCACTTCAGACACGACTCTAAATACCGGAGTTAGAAAAATCTCATTGAAAAGATAGGATACGCAATTGACGTAAGGGGATCTGCGGTATGGAAAAGTCGCGGCTGAAAAGTGAGCGTTAGACCCTTTTTTGAGTGACTCCAAATACCGGAGGTAGTCTAAAACCAGCGTTAGGAGCCTCTAACGCTTTTTCACGGCTAACGCCAAACTCCAAATCTAGGCCTTAGGATTTATATTTATTTTACAGGTAACTTTGTATTTATTTTAGCTAGGTAGAATAGTTATTAAATAGTTATTAACTATTTAATAACTACTTAGCTAAAAGAAATACAAAATTACCTGTAAAATAAATCCTAACCTAAGTTACAATTAAACCTAATACTACACTATCATTACATTAATTAAATAAACTACCTACAAATAACTACAATTAAATACAATTACATAAACTAACTAAAGTACAAAAAATAAAAAAGCTAAGTTACAAAAAATAAAAAAATAAGTTACAAACATTTTAAAAATATTACAACAATTTTAAGCTACTTACACTAAGCCCCCTAATAAAATAACAAACCCCCCCAAAATAAAAAAATGCCCTACCCTATTCTAAATTAAATAAAGTTCAAAGCTCTTTTACCTTACCAGCCCTTAAAAGGGCCATTTGTTCAAGTTCAGCTCTTTTGCCTGTAAAAGAAAAATACAACCCCCCCAACATTAAAACCCACCACCCACATACCCCTAATCTAACCCAAACCCACCTTACAAAAACCTAACACTAATCCCCTGAAGATCATCCTACCTTGTCTTCACTCAGCCGAGCAGCGATGGAACCGAAGTGGACATCCGGAGCGGAAGAAGTTAATCCTCCAAGCGGCGCTGAAGAAATCTTCCATCCGATGAAGTCATCATCCAGGCGGCGCTGAAGAAGTCTTCGATCCGGGCGATGTCATCTTCCAAGAGGCGCTGAAGAGGTCTTCTATCCGGGCGATGTCATCTTCCAAGCCGGGTCTTGAATCTTCCTCCCGCCGACGCGGAACCTCCTTCTTCACCGACGGACTACGACGAATGAAGGCTCCTTTAAGGGACGTCATCCAAGATGGCGTCCCCTCAATTCCAATTGGCTGATAGGATTCTATCAGCCAATCGGAATAAAGATAGGAAAAATCTGATTGGCTGATGGAATCAGCCAATCAGATTGAGCTCGCATTCTATTGGCTGTTTATTTTACAGGTAAGTATTAGGGTTTATTTTACAGGTAAGTATTTAGTTTTAAATAGGAATAATTTTTAAAGTATAGTGTAGTGTTAGGTGTAATTGTAACTTTTTTTTTACAGGTTAGTTTTTATTTTACAGGTACATTTCTCTTTATTTTAGCTAGGTAAGCTATTAAATAGTTAATAACTATTTAATAGCTATTGTACCTAGTTAAAATAAATTGAAAGATGCCTGTAAAATAAAAATAAATCCTAAAATAGATACAATATAATTATTATTTATATTGTAGCTATATTAGGGTTTATTTTAAAGGTAAGTATTTAGTTTTAAATAGGATTAATTTAGTTAATAATAAAAATATTATTTAGATTTATTTAATTAATATTTAAGTTAGGGGGGCATTAGGGTTAGTGTTAGACTTAGGTTTAGGGGTTAATAATTTGATTACAGTGGCGGCGGCGTAGTGGGGGGCAGGATAGGGGTTAATAAATTTATTATAGGTGGCGACGGTGTAGGGGGGGCAGATTAGGGCTTAATAAATTTATTATAGGTAGCGACGGTGTAGGGGGGGCAGATTAGGGCTTAATAAATTTATTATAGGTGGCGACGGTGTAGGGGGGGCAGGATATGAGTTAATAAATTTAATATAGGTTGCGGCGGGTTCAGGGAGCGGCGGTTAAGGGGTTAATACATTTATTATAGTTGCGGTGGGCTCCGGGAGCGGCGGTTTGGGGGTTAATATGTATAGAGTAGCTTGCAGTGGGCTCCGGGAGCGGCGGTTTAGGGGTTAAACACTTTATTTAGTTGCGGCGGTGTAGGGGGGGCAGATTAGTGGTGTTTAGACTCGGGGTACATGTTAGGGTGTTAGGTGCAGACAGCTCCCATAGAAATCAATGGGATGTCTGTCAGCAGCGAACTTGTACTTTCGCTATGGTCAGACTCCCATTGATTCCTATGGGATCCGCCGCCTCCAGGGGTGGCGGTTTGAAAACCAGGTACGCTGGGCCGTAAAAGTGCCAAGCGTACCTGCTATTCATTTGATAACTAGCAAAAGTAGTGAGATTGTGCCGCACTTGTGTGCGGAACATCTGGAGTGACGTAAGAATCGATCTGTGTCGGACTGAGTCCGGCGGATCGAAGCTTACGTCACAAAATTCTACTTTTGCCGGTCTCGAGCCTTTGATAACTAAGGCGAATCAGCCTCGCCACAAATACGCTGCGGAATTCCAGCGTATTTGAGGTTGACGGCTTGATAACTACCCCCCTCTGTCTGAATCAGAAAAAGCTAAATTTTGGTTTCATGTCCCTTTAAAGTCAACTCCAGATTGATAATGCACTCTCTATCCTGAGTTCAGTGGCTGCACACATATGCTGTTCCTGATTGTTTCAGCAACTGGATGTGTTATAAGATGCACTTTGGTCAGTATTGACAGTGTGTTTTACAAGTGATCACAATCCTATAATTCTTCTGCTGTCAAAACCCCTAAAGCTTGAAATCGTAACCTTCTGAAAAACAACACAAAACTGTTATCTTCATTGTCACTGTCCCGCTTTTGTAATAAAAAAAACAAATGCACAGGTTTAATGGGAAACAAGATGGTGGTGATTTCATGGGTGTAGCGATTATTATCACAGATTGAAGGGTCTGTGTCTTAAATAATTCCTTTTAATACCGTGTAGTAATGCTAATAAGTGGTGAGTGCAATTAACCTGTTGAGCTCCAGACTCTAGAGATATGTATTTATGCTATTTTATCCTCTTCATGCATTGGGTCAAGTGCTTAGATTGGAATCGGATCATGGGGGACTGCCTACGATGCTAGACACGTCACCCCAGTCTGATTTTTCATTAACTAAAAGGAGGAGGCTGCAGTGCCCCTTATAAGGTAGGACGTTACTTGTGGTTAGAAGAACAAAGAAGAAGGCGCCACCATAGTGCACAATCAATAGCATATAAACGCAGTCTGCGCAAGTATTGCAATACTTCCAAGATTAAAGACACTTGAGAAGTGTCACAAACACCTCCTGGACTCTTATAAGTTGTCCAGACAACTTTCACTCTCGTTATAGTTCCAGATGAACTGCACTCCAGCATTCTATAGATACGATGTTCCAATGGTTGCAGTACTCTTTTTACAACAGTCTCCTGTACTGGCAAAACCACACAGATGTATACCCTTCAGGTATAAATGCAACAAAAAGTTGCATAAGGCAATATTACCATCCGTATAAGCGTAACCTCTGCAGTATGTAAAATCAAAAGTCGTGGATAAAGTCTATGTGAAGTATAAAAGACTTTATTTTAAAAAAAACACAACGTTACTCGGTCTAACACGACCATTTCATCAGGTGTAATCTTGCGGTACTAATGGTGTTAAAGCCAAGCGCTGTTAGGACAACACGAAACGTCCTAACGGTGTGAAGGGGGTAAGGAATTATCGATCTAGCTGGTATGTGTGTATGTTTGGTTATCAATTTGGCTACGTTTTGTTAGTATAAACAATTATTATTATTATTTTTACAGTCATCCAGTATGGTAATGGCAGTGGGATTTGTCCATATGTTAAACCAGTGTTACATTTGAAAACTTTTTGGGGTACTCAGTAAAAAGCCAAAAAATGTTGTCTGGAGTTTATTTAGTTGTGGAAATGTGATAATTTAAAATGACCCCCTAAGTGTGTCATTAAAGTGAAGGTAAACTTTGATGAATGAAAGTCCGTTTTTAAAAAAAATACTTTTAAAAACAGGGGCACTTTCATTCATCAAAGTTTACAAATCAGCCCTTTTTATTAAAAACTTACCTTTGTTTTTTTCACAGCCAGAGCAGCTTCCCCCTCCTGGAAATCCTGTCTTCACACATCAGCAATGACAAATCTGGCTTCCTCCAATCACAGCATGACCTCAGGCAATAACCACCCTGGGGGGAAAGCCATGATCGGAGGAAGCTGGACTAGTCATTGCTGACGTGTGAAGAGAGGATTTCCAGGAGGGGAAAGTTGCTGTAGCTGTGAAAAGAAACAAAGGTAAGTTTTTAATCAAAACAGCTAATTTGTAAACTTTGATGAATGAAAGTGCCCCTGTCTTTAATAGTATTTTTAAAAAACGGACTTTCATTCACCAAAGTTTACCTTCACTTTATTGAGAATTATGATTTTGATTAGAAACCAGGACTGGCACATATTAAAAATAGGACTGGTTTTCACAGAAATACTCATGTAAAAACTGCTGCCGATAAACAATGAAATCAGCTCAACGGCAGCCGTTAGCATCCTGATAGTTATTAGTTATTAAACTACAGATTTAATCAATCCTATAGCTCCGTTCAAGCAATTGCGCAATCATAAAATAATCTAGCATATTATATGATTATCCTTTATGTCCCTTTAAGGATTTAAATTGTTAAACAGCCAATTGTTAAAGGGACATAATAACCATATTGTAAATACCTTGCAAGTGATGCAGCATAACTGTTAAGAAATGCTCTTTTTGTTATCTGCATGGTGAAAAGAAAACAGTCAATCAGTTTCATTTGTGCTGAATTCACACTTTGGTTTTTAGTTTATAATAAACTTCCTTATATTGAGGAGGGAATAGCATTTCTGTGTCTGCACATACCAGATGCAATGCTCCCTTGCAAGTCTTGGATGCGAAAAGCCTCTTTAGAAAAGGGTGTGACTGCAGAGGGAAGTTTGAGGTAAAATTCTTCTTTTTTACAAAACTTCTTTTTTACAAGATGTTGAGGTGATATTTTCTAGTGAGCTTTTTTTACAGATATGCTGAATCACTTTCAAGGGATTTAAAAGGACATGAAACCCAATTTTTTTTTCTTTCATGATTTAGAAAGAGCCTACAATTTTAACCCCTTAACGACCAAGGACGTACGCCACACGTCCTCAAAAAAAATGCAGTTAATGACCGAGGACGTGTGGCGTACGTCCTTGGTCTGGAAAGCAGCTGGAAGCGATCCTGCTCGCTTCCAGCTGCTTTCCGGTTATTGCAGTGATGCCTCGATATGGAGGCATCCTGCAATAACCCCCCTTGGCCATCCGATGCAGAGAGAGCCACTCTGTGGCCCTCTCTGCACCGGACATCGATGGCCGGTATCGTTGGTGGGTGGGAGCTTACGTGGGAGGCGGGTGGGCGGCCATCGGTGCTCTATGTGGAGTGGAGGGGGGCTGGATCGGGGGCGGGAGCTACGGGGGCGCGCACGGGAGCGCGCGCGTGCACGGGGGGTGGTGGGCGGGCGCGTGCACGGGGCGGGAGCGGGTGGGAACCGCTACACTACAGAAAAAAAAAGTTGAAAAGTTGAAAAAAGAAACACTAAAATGCAATCTAAGGGTCCTGGAAGGGGTTGGGGGTTGGTCTCGGTGGGGGGGGAAAGCTACACTACAGAAAAGGGAATTTTAAAAAAAAAAGGCACATTTTGTTACAAAACTGGGTACTGGCAGACAGCTGCCAGTACCCAAGATGGCGCCCATTATTGCAGAGGGGAAGGGTTAGAGAGCAGTTTGGTGGGGGATCAGTGAGGTTGGGGTCTAAGGGGGGATCCTACACATCAGCATATGTAAATATGCTTTTTTTTTTTTTTAAAAAAAAAAAGGGCCAAATACCTTTTATTTTAGTACTGGCAGAGTTTCTGCCAGTACTTAAGATGGCGGGGACAATTGTGGGGTGGGGGAGGGAAGAGAGCTGTTTGGGAGGGATCAGGGGGTCTGATGTTTCAGGTGGGAGGCTGAGCTCTACACTAAAGCTAAAATTAACCCTGCAAACTCCCTGCAAGCTACATAATTAACCCCTTCACTGCTAGCCATAATACACGTGTGATGCGCAGCGGCATTTAGAGGTCTTCTAATTACCAAAAAGCAATGCCAAAGCCATATATGTCTGCTATTTCTGAACAAAGGGGATCCCAGAGAAGCATTTACAACCATTTGTGCCATAATTGCAGAAGCTGTTTGTAAATAATTTCAGTGAGAAACCTAAAATTGAGAAAAAATTAAAGTTTTTTTTAATTTGATCGCATTTAGCGGTGAAATGGTGGCATGAAATATACCAAAATTGGCCTAGATCAATACTTGGGGTTGTCTACTACACTACACTAGAGCTAAAACTACCCCAAAAAGCTCCCTACATGCTCCCTAATTAACCCCTTCACTGCTGGGCATAATACACGTGTGGTGCGCAGTGGCATTTAGCGGCCTTCTAATTACCAAAAAGCAACACCAAAGTCATATATGTCTGCTATTTCTGAACAAAGGGGATCCCAGAGAAGAATTTACAACCATTTATGCCATAATTGCACAAGCTGTTTGTAAATAATTTAAGTTAGAAACCAAAAGTTTGTGAAAAAATTTGTGAAAAGTGAACGATTTTTTCTATTTGATTGCATTTGGCGGTGAAATGGTGGCATGAAATATACCAAAATGGGCCTAGATCAATACTTTGGGTTGTCTACTAAAAAAAAATATATACATGTCAATGGATATTCAGAGATTCCTGAAAGATATCAGTGCTCTAATGTAACTATCGCTAATTTTGAAAAGAAATGGTTTGGAAATAGCAAAGTGCTACTTGTATTTATGGCCCTATAGTTTACAAAAAAAGCAAAGAACATGTAAACATTGGGTATTTCTAAACTCAGGACAAAATTTAGAAACTATTTAGCATGGGTGTTTTTTGGTGGTTGTAGATGTGTAACAGATTTTGGGGGTCAAAGTTAGAAAAAGTGTGTTTTTTTCCATTTTTTCCTCATATTTTATAATTTTTTTTATAGTAAATTATAAGATATGATGAAAATAATGGTATCTTTAGAAAGTCCATTTAATGGCGAGAAAAACGGTATATAATATGTGTGGGTACAGTAAATGAGTAAGAGAAAAATTACAGCTAAACACAAACACCTCAAAAATGTAAAAATAGCCTTGGTCCCAAACGGACAGAAAATGGAAAAGTGCTGTGGTCATTAAGGGGTTAAACAACTTTCCAATTTACTTCTATTATCTAATTTCATCATGCTCTTGATATCTTTTTTTAAAAGCATATCTAAATAGGCTCTGTAGCTGCTGATTGGTTGCTGCACATAGATTCATCATGTGATTGGCTCACCCATGTGTATTGCTATGTCTTCAAAAATGGATTACCTAAAGAAGGAAGCAAATTAGATAATAGAAGTAAAATGGAATGTTGTTTAAAATTGTATTCTCTATCTGAATCATGAAAGAAACATTTTGGGTTTCATGTCCCTTTAACATTTGGGTAACATGTCCTTTTAAGGGCTATAGTACTTGCTGTCTTGCCATTTAAACTAAATAGCTGCATCTCCACATGCTCATTCATGTAAGAGAACAAAATTGTATTAAGTCACCTTGACATGTTGACCCAACAGGAATGAGATATAAAATGATATAATTTCCAATTGGCTTTTTTCCAAATACTCACTGTGCAATAAGTGAGATAATGATAATGCCTATTACACAGGACTGTATGTGAAAGTTGTTTTATGTGTTTTTACATAGTAGCAGTTTAAAAAAAAAAGTTGCATTATTCATTAATTAAGTATGGAGTGGGCGATCAGTTAATTTCATAGGACTACTAAATATAATAGAATTGCATAATTAACAAGTACATAATAAAAAAACAATGCAATAACACTTACTCTGAATTTCAAATGAGCAGTAGATTTTTTTTTCTGACAAATTTATCCCCCCCCCCATTTGCCGCCCCCCCTGTATTATGTGACAGCCATCAGCCAATCACAGGATAGTATACGTATACCATATGGCCTTATGCCCATACTCAGTAGGAACTGGTGCCTCAGAAAGTGTGTATATAAAAATAATCTGCAAAATGTAAACATAGAAGTAAATTGGAAAGTCTCTTAAAACTGCATGCTCTATCTAAATCATGAAAGTTTAATTTTGACTTTAGTGTCCCTTTAAAGATTTGGCATTAAAGGGGCATGAAAATGATAAATTATACTGTATACAAAAAATTATACAGTTTGTAAGGCATTTAACATTTGCATTTCTGTTTTTCCGAATGTATGATATGATATAATATATGATATAACAGAGTGAGCAGAATGTGGTGTGGCTTACCAGCTGTCTTTCACAAAAATACTGGTAGGTAAGTTGATATGTAGTAGGCGGTGTTACACAATGGCCCCTTCCCAAAGCTTTACCATAGGCCATGCCTTGCCCCACTAAATTTATTTTAAAAACTGAGCAGTAATTGTATCCCCTTGGCTGGCAGAAATATACAAATCAATAATTTTACAACTGATTACCATCAACACACACACACACACACACAGTAGTAATTTGACCCTGCCTTAACTGCCAGTAACACACACAGAGCACATATGTTACCCCAGTAGCTATATGTAACACCCCCGTGACTGCAGGTAACACACAAGACTGATTCTCTTTTTACCTTCCTTGGGTACCTGTAACACAGAGTAATGCTTGTGCATATTGATATGCACACTTAGGAGACTTTAAAAAAGTGGAGATTTAAGTGTCCAGTAATTGTGTTTGGATTTTACTAGACAGCTGGCTAAAATATACTGGATTGTCATGTTAAATATCAAACACCTGGTAACCCTAGATATAGCTAATAAGAAACTAGATCCGCTGAACTGTTATCCGTTATAAAAGCAAAATAATAATTTTGCCTAGGGCAAATCTGTGCATACCCAGAATGGTTAGGGCAATACAGTCGCTGTTTAGCAGTATAGTACATTTTACCTTGAAAATAAGATACCAGTGGTAATTTTCACTTTCAAATTGTAGAACAGATGTTCCCCTTGACATTGAGGTTTTTTCCAACATTGGAATATCTAAACATAGTACTATTATCAGTGATCAGATATTAATATTTATATAATGTATTTATATTACTTTTGACATTCAATACTTTGGGGCTTATTTATTATGTGTCTGTCCAACATGATCCGATCAGCGGATCATGTCCGACAGACATCGCTGAATGCGGAGAGCAATATGCTCACCGCATTCAGCATTGCACCAGCAGCTCTTGTCAACTGCTTGTGCAACGCTGCCCCCTGCAGATTCGAGACCAATCGGCCGCTAGCAGGGGTGTCGGGTTGAATTGCGACGATGTCTGTCCGCCTCCTCAGAGCAGGCGGACAGGTTAAGGAGCAGCGATCTTTAGACCGCTGCTTCATAACTGGTGTTTCTGGCAAGCCTGAAAGCTCGCCAGAAACACGGGGCTTCGAGTTCCATACAGAGCTTGATAGATAGGCCCCTTTAACTTTATTTAGAAAAAGTGAATAATTATTTGCAAAATAAAAATGAATATAAAATATTTGGCAAAAAATTCCAAAATCTTACACGACCAAGATATTCCATCTTTTTATACAATGAGTCAATTCTGATTTAAAGGTCAATTTCTAAAATGTATCAAATCAATATATTCAAAAGCTTCTTCTTCAATATTGGTAAATGGGTCTTTAACTAATAGTTTTTGTATGGCGAAAGGTACACGCCAGGGGTGTCCAATTTCTCCTTTACTTTTTAATTTAGCTATTGAACCCCTTGCAATATTATTTAGGATGGAACTTCAAGGAATCCCTCTTGGGGGTAAGAAACTTAAACTTTTACTCTATGCCGATGATCTGCTATTATTTCTTAATAATAAACAATTAGAAATCCCACATATTCTAAAACGTATTCAGGAGTTTAGCTCGTTCTCTGGAGACCAAGTGAATGCTACCAAATCAGAAATTCTATGGCTCAATAATTCTCCACTAGACAAATCTTTTGTACCCTTTAAAATTGTAACTGATCAGTTTACATATTTAGGGATTAATAAAGTTAACTGTCCGAAATATTGGTATTCGAGAAATTTCTGCATCTTATTTGAAAAAGATTATACAAAACCTAACTAATTGGTCTCATATTCTGCTTTCACTAACAGCTAAAATCAATCTAATTAAAATGATTATATTACCAAAATGTTTATATCTAATTCAAAATTTACCTATTCCATTAAATAAAAAAAGATATTAATTATCTGAACAAAATTTGTAGAAGTTTCCTTTGGGGCATGGGCAAAAGCCGAATCGCCTTGGAAAAACTAACTAATTTAAGACAGTTTGGTGGTCTATCCTTCCCCTCTTTATCCATATATAATAGTTTATGTTTAGCTAAATTCGCAATTAATTGGCTTACTGACGGTGTTTATATTGCCTATTCATAGGTGGAAAAAAAGCTAGTCTTTCCATTTTCTTCAACTACTCTATTACACTGTCCTACTCAATATATACTGATTAGAATTAAAAGGATGTATACTATATATCATATTATTATAGCACAGTATTATAGCACAGAAACTTTTAAGATCGTTATTAAATACGGATCGTTATATGTCAAATCTTTTACCCATAACGGGTAACCCACGATTCTTACCCGGCGTCAACAGTACATTATTTAATAGATGGAGTAGCTTGGGACTCTCACATCTATTCCAGCTTAATGAATTGGGCACCACTCGAGCATGTACCTTTGAAGATTTAAAAAAATAGATACAATCTCCCAAATACAGATTTATATGCCTATTTGCAAATCTGACATTGGTTCTATGAGTCCACTAAGAATTTCAACTTCAATTGGACACAACCGGGGTTACAAATGAGATTATCATTAATTAAAAATGGTACCCATTCCATTAATTTCTGGTATAAGCTGATTATGGATGGGCGAATGTTTCTAAAAATTCGAAATTTAAAACAAATTTTGATACATTCGTTCGTTCGAATCGAATTTTGAATGTTTATATAACATTCTTACATTCTATTTTCGAATTTTCGTTTTCAAATTTTTCAATAAAATTAGAAAATATTCGTTCGAATAGTAGAATGTTTAGCTATGTATTCATTCAATTTCGAAATGTAATATTCGAATTTGAATGTGACATTCGAATTCGAAATAGTATTTCTAGTCTAATACTGTGTTTTATAAATGTAATATTCTAATTCGAATGTGACATTCGATTCGAATGTGATATTCGATTCGAATGTGACATTCGAAATAGTGTTTCTAGTCTACAATTGTGTTTTATAAATGTAATATTCGAATGCTACATTCGAATTCGAATGTCACATTCAAATTTGAAATAGTATTTCTAGGCTACAACAGTGTTTAATAAATGTAATATTCGAATTTGAATGCTACATTCGAATTCGAATGTCACATTCAAATTTGAAATGGTATTTCTAGTCTAATACTGTGTTTTAAATGTGTTATTCGATTCGAATGTGATATTCGATTCGAATGTGACATTCAAATTCGAAATAGTATTTCTAGTCTAATACTGTGTTTTATAAATGTAATATTCGAATTTGAATGTGACATTCGATTCAAATGTGATATTCGATTTGAATGTGACATTCGAAATAGTGTTTCTAGTCTACAATTGTGTTTTATAAATGTAATATTCAAATTCGAATGTGATATTTGAATGTAACATTCGAATTCGAATGTGACATTAGAATTCAAATGTGACATTCGAAAACTGTAAATAACATTCGAAAATCGAATTTTTAAGAATATTCGTTCTTATCAACATTCTATTATGTAAATCGAATTTCTACAATAACATTCGTTCTAACATTCGAATTCGGATATAAACACATTCGCCCATCCCTAAAGCTGATACTTTGTAACCTAGGTGAAGTTAATCTTCAGAAACTAGATAGAAACTGGCAACACATTTTAGATATATCAGGTGAGGACCTGGTGAAATACTCCATACAAAAGGCGGAGAAAGCCACACTCTCTGCACCATGGCGGGAATCACATGTACAACTTATTAACCAGGTTTACATTACACCAGCTAAGCTTAATCACTGGTATCCTAACATTCAAAGCTACTGTCCTACAGTAGGTGCCATTTCTGTGTCTGCACATACCAGATGCAATGCTCCCTTGCAAGTCTTGGATGCGGAAAGTCTCCTTAGAAAAGGGTGTGACTGGTGAGGGAATTTTGAGGTAAAATTCTTCTTTTTTACAAAACTTCTTTTTTACAAGATGTTGAGGTTATATTTTCTAGTGAGCTTTTTTTACAGATATGCTGCATCACTTTCAAGGGATTTAAAAGGACATGAAACCCAATTTTTTTTCTTTCATGATTTAGAAAGAGCCTACAATTTTAAACAACTTTCCAATTTACTTCTATTATCTAATTCCATCATGCTCTTGATATAGTTTTTTTAAAGCATATCTAAATATGCTCTGTAGCTGCTGATTGGTTGCCGCATATAGATTCCTCATGTGATTGGCTCACCCATGTGTATTGCTATTTCTTCAAAGAAGGATAAAGAAGGAAGCAAATTACATAATAGAAGTAAAATGGAATGTTGTTTAAAATTGTATTCTCTATCTGAATCATGAAAGAAACTTTTTGGGTTTCATGTCCCTTTAACATTTGGGTAACATGTACTTTTAAGGGCTATAGTACTTGCTGTCTTGCCATTTAAACTAAATAGCTGCATCTCCGCATGCTCATTCATGTAAGAGAACAAAATTGTATTAAGTCACCTTGACATGTTGACCCAACAGGAATGAGATATAAAATGATATAATTTCCAATTAGCTTTTTTCCAAATACTCACTGTGCAATAAGTGAGATAATGATAATGCCAATTACACAGAAATGTATGTGAAAGTTGTTTAATGTGTTTTTACATAGTAGCAGTTTAAAAAAAAAAGTTGCATTATTCATTAATTAAGTATGGAGTGGGCGATCAGTTAATTTCATAGGACTACTAAATATAATAGAATTGCATAATTAACAAGTACATAATAAAAAAAAAAACAATGCAATAACACTTACTCTGAATTTCAAATAAGCAGTAGATTTTTTTTTCTGACAAATTTATCCCCCCCCATTTGCCGCCCCCCCTATATCATGTGACAGCCATCAGCCAATCACAGACTAGAATACGTATACCATATGGCCTTATGTCCATACTCAGTAGGAACTGGTGCCTCAGAAAGTGTGTATATAAAAATAATCTGTAAAATGTAAACATAGAAGTAAATTGGAAAGTATCTTAAAACTGCATGCTCTATCTAAATCATGAAAGTGTACTTTTGACTTTAGTGTCCCTTTAAAGATTTGGCATCATAAATTATACAATCCAGTTTGTAAGGAATTTAACATTTGCATTTCTGTTTTTCCAAATGTATGATATGATATTATATATGATATAATAGAGTGAGCAGAATGGGGTGATACAGCTAGGCTTACCAGCTGTCTTTCACAAAAATACTGGTAGGTAAGTTGATATGTAGTAGGCAGTGTTACACAATGGCCCCTTCCCAAAGCTTTACCATAGGCCATGCCTTCCCCCACTATATTTCTTTTAAAAACTGAGCAGTAATTGTATCCCCTTGGCTGCCAGAATTATACAAATCAATAATTTTACAACTGATTACCATTAACACACACACAGTAGTAAGTTGACCCTCCCTTAACTGCCAGTAACACACACAGAGCACATATGTTACCCCAGTAGCTATATGTAACACCCCCGTGACTGCAGGTAACACACAAGACTGATTCTCTTTTTACCTTCCTTGGGTATCTGTAACACAGTAATGCTTGTGCATATTGGCATGCACACTCAGGAGACTTTAAAAAAGTGGAGATTTAAGTGTGCAGTAATTGTGTTTGGATTTTACTAGACAGCTGGCTAAAATACTGGATTGTCATGTTAAATATCAAACACCTGGTAACCCTAGATATAGCTAATAAGAAACTAGATCCACTGAACTGTTAATAATTTTGCCTAGGGCAAGTCTGTGCATACCCAGAATGGTTAGGGCAATACAGTCGCTGTTTGGCAGTATAGTACATTTTACCTTGAAAATAAGATACCAGTGGTAATTTTCACTTTCAAATTGTAGAACAGATGTTCCCCTTGACATTGAGGTTTTTCCAACATTGGAATATCTAAACATAGTACTATCATCAGTGATCAGATATTAATATTTATATAATGTATTTATATTACTTTTGACATTCAATACTTTGGGGCTTATTTATTATGTGTCTGTCCGACATAATCCGATCAGCGGATCAGGTCCGACAGACTTTGCTGAATGCAGAGAGCAATACGCTCTCCGCATTCAGCATTGCACCAGCAGCTCTTGTCAACTGCTGGTGCAACCTGCCCCCTACAGATTCAAGGCCAATCGGCCGCTAGCAGGGGAGTATCAATCTACCAGATTCAATTGGGTTGAATTGCGACGATGTCTGTCCGCCTCCTCAGAGCAGGCGGACAGGTTAAGGAGCAGCGATCTTTAGACCGCTGCTTCATAACTGGTGTTTCTGGCAAGCCTGAAAGCTCGCCAGAAACACAGGGCTTCGAGCTCCATACGGAGCTTGATAGATAGGCCCCTTTAACTTTATTTAGAAAAAGTGAATAATTATTTGCAAAATAAAAATGAATATAAAATATTTGGCAAAAAAATCCAAAATCTTACACGACCAAGATATTCTAACTAGTAATTTGACTCAATTACTTGGGACCATCTCTTTTATACGATGAGTCAATTCGGATTTAAAGGTCAATTTCTGAAATTTATCAAATCAATATATTCAAAAGCTTCTTCTTCAATATTGGTAAATGGGTCTTTAACTAATAGGTTTTGTATGGAGAAAGGTACACGCCAGGGGTGTCCAATTTCTCCTTTACTTTTTAATTTAGCTATTGAACCCCTTGCAATATTATTTAGGATGGAACTTCAAGGAATCCCTCTTGGGGGTAAGAAACTTAAACTTTTACTCTATGCTGATGATCTGCTATTATTTCTTAATAATACACAATTAGAAATCCCACATATTCTAAAACGTATTCAGGAGTTTAGCTCGTTCTCTGGAGACCAAGTGAATGCTACCAAATCAGAAATTCTATGGCTCAATAATCCTCCACTAGACAAATCTTTTGTACCCTTTAAAATTGTAACTGATCAGTTTATTTAGGGATTAATAAAGTTAACTGTCCGAAATATTGGTATTCGAGAAATTTCGGCATCTTATTTGAAAAAGATTATACAAAACCTAACTAATTGGTCTCATATTCTGCTTTCACTAACAGCTAAAATCAATCTAATTAAAATGATTATATTACCAAAATGTTTATATCTAATTCAAAATTTACCTATTCCATTAAATATAAAAGATAATTATTTGAACAAAATTTGTAGAAGTTTCCTTTGGGGCACGGGCAAAAGCCGAATCGCCTTGGAAAAACTTTAACTCATTTAAGACAGTTTGGTGGTCTATCCTTCCTCTCTTTATCCATATATAATAGTTTATGTTTAGCTAAATTCGCAATTAATTGGCTTACTGACGGTAATTATATCGCCTATTCATAGGTGGAAAAAAAGTTAGTCTTTCCATTTTCTTCAACTACTCTATTACACTGTCCTACTAAATATATACTGATTAGAATTAAAAGGATGTATACTATATATCATATTATTATAGCACAGCAACATTTAAGATCGTTATTAAATACGGATCGTTATATGTCAAATCTTTTACACATAGCGGGTAACCCACGATTCTTACCCGACGTCAACAGTACATTATTTAATAGATGGAGAAGCTTGGGACTCTCACATCTATTCCAGCTTAATGAATTGGGCACCTCTTGAGCATGTACCTTTGAAGATTTAAAAAATAGATACGATCTCCCAAATACAGATTTCTATGCCTATTTGCAAATCTGACATTGGTTCTATGAGTCCTCTAAGAATTTCAACTTCAATTGGAAACAACCGGGGATACAAATGGGATTATCATTAATTAAAAATGGTACCCATTTCAATAATTTCTGGTATAAGCTGATACTTTCTAACCTAGGTGAAGCTAATCTTCAGAAACTAGATAGAAACTGGCAACAAATTTTAGATATATCAGGTTAGGACCTGGTGAAATATAGCATACAAAAGGCGGACAAAGCCACACTCTCTGCGGCATGGCGGGAATCTCATGTACATCTTATTAACCAGGTTTACATTACACCAGCTAAGCTTAATCACTGATATCCTAACATTCAAAGCTACTGTCCTACAGTAGGTGCCATTATTCGGAAGCCGACCTGGTACATATGTTCTGGAGCTGCCCTAAAATTCAGAAGTTTTGGTCCTGAGTTAAATTTTGGTTGCGTAAGATTTTAAAAATAAATATTAAAATTGATAAAAGACATATATTTCTCCTATATGATAGGCTAAATCCACGGGTTAACATTTGTTTCATCAATATAACTATTTTGGGAGGTAGATGCCTTATACTTAAAAATTGTAAAAGTAAACGAGAACCAACTATTAATAATCTAATATATCTTCTTCAGACATAGGCAATAATAGAACAATTTGATGCCTATACCTCTATAGAAAAAGGTATTGAGAGATTTTATATGAAATGGACAGGGTTTATTGAGCTATATGAAAACGATATTTAAAAACAGTTACTATTTCCTATTGAAAATGTAATATCGGCCTAGTTCCTTAGCTCAATAAAGTGCTATCTAAATCTAGTAACATACTTTCTGAGACGTAGCAGGGAAACGGCACGACATGAGGAGATTAGACTCATTTGTCCCTGTTTTCCTTTCTTCCCCCCTCCTATTTGTTTTGTTTTGTTTTGCTTTGCTTTGTTTTCTTTTCTTTTTCTTCTTTCTATCCGATCTTGAAGGGTATTGTGGGTCTATATACCCATCTATATACCCATCTTTTATGCTTAGATTACTATTTCTCTCTTTTTACTATTTAAAAGAAATTGGGTATGCAATATAAGGCCAATGCAAAGATTTTTGTTTGATGTAAGCTAGTTTTTGGGTTTTCATATTAAGATTCTTTCTGGAATGTCCTGCCTTTTAGGTAGAATCGGTAGCTAGATAGGCAAAGACTGTATATTGCACCTGTGTATTATGTTTTTTTGGTTTGTTTTTTTTTTTTTGCTGCATACTTACTGTATAAATGGCCAAATTGTGTCCCAATAAAGAAAAATTGTATAAAAAATAAAATAAAAATATTTGTCAAAATTTTACAGTCAATATGACCATCATCGTTAATTTTAACAATAATACCAAAACATTTGCTCATTTCCTTTTCTAAGTCTCTTTCAGTTTTTAAATTAAAACTTCTCTTTTTATTGCAATTTTGCAATTAACGCGGACTGGCAATAAATGCTTTTCTGATAATGCATCATTGTATAAAACAGCACTGTATTTTATTATATGAACACGATTCAGTAAAGATTATTTATCTAATTCTTTAATGTAATTGTGCATCAATTTTCATGCCTAATTAACTTTGCTTCAACCTGTTTGCATGTTTAATTTACTTATTGGTAAAATTACTGCAAAGCATAAGGCGCCACATAACGTCTCAGGGTCCTTCACCTAACTGGTTCCAATGTGCAAAGCAGCAACCAAGGCTCTAAACACACTTAAAAACGGTATTAAACCAACTATGCTAGATCTATTTATAAAACTGAAATTAAAGAATAAAAAAGAACATAAGATTATGTTGCAAAATAATTATAACTCTGATTTTCATCTGTAATATGTTAAAATATCTGAAACAAATTATATCTCTTACAAAACAAAATTCATATATACTGTGTATATATATATATATATAAATACTGTGTGTATATATATATATATCTATACTATAATCGCGTTTGTAATGCGTCCATCAGTGTCGCCAGTTGCGCACGCATCGTCAAAGGAATGTTGGCTGCCCAAGGCAGTCAAAAGAATGTTGGCTGCGTGCGCAGCCAAAAGAATTCATCATGATGCAGAGAAGCTGCATCCCGGTGGACTCCGAAAATGGCAGGGTGGCGGTGGATTCTTTCAGCACCCTGCCATTTTCGGAATCCACAGGGATGGAGAGAAGGCAAATGGAGCATTACAAACAAAAAACCTAACCGCCCGCAATAAGTGTTAAAAATAACCCTAACTGCCCATACGAAGTATTAAGAAAAAAAACAAAAAACAACTACATAATAAAATGATTAACCCATAAATCCTCCAACCCCAACATCGCAAACTACCTAATACATCTATTAAATTCTAATCCGCCATTCCCCCACATTGTAAAATAAAAAATTAATTTATTAACCCCTAAACCGCCATCCACCACCAACACAATAAACTTAATTAAATTAACCCCAATCTGCCAACCCCCCACAACACATTAAACCTAATTTCTCTATTAACTCCTAAACCCCCAACCCCCACATCGCAAATAACTAATTTAATGACTAAGCCCCCTAACCTAACACCCCCTAAATTAACCCTTTAATTACATAAAATAATAAAATACTACATTACAATTAAAATAAAAAATCCTAACAGTACTTTTTAAAAAAACAACCCAAGATCACATTAAATTAATCTAAAATTACACACACAAAAATGGCTAACATTACAGAAAATAATAAAACACATTATCCAAAATAAAAAAAATGAACCTAATCCCTATGAAAATAAAAAGCCCCCACAAAATAAAAACACCCCCTAATCTAAGAATAAGCTACCAATAGCCCTTAAAAGGGCCTTTTGTAGGGCATTGCCCTAAGTTAAACAGCTCTTTTCCTTTAAAACACCCCACCCACCAAACCCCCAAAATAAAAAAAACTAACACTAAAAAACCTAAACTACCCATTGCCCCTAAAAGGGCATTTGTATGGGCATTGCCCTTAAAAGGGCATTCAGCTCTTTTTCAATTGCCCAAAACCCCTCATCTAAAAAAATAAAAAAAATAAAAGCCTAACACTAAAGCCCCAAAAAGGTACTCACAGTTCCTGAAGTCCGGCGGAGAAGGTCTTCTTCCTGGCGGGTCCATCATCTTCTATCTTTATCCACAGCAAAGGCAGCGTGAAGCATAGGTGCAGAGCGGTGTTCCCAGACGTGGAAGCTCCTCTTCATGCGATCGTCAGCAGCACACTGAAGATTTTTTAAATCAGCCAATAGGATGAGAGCTACTCAAATCTTATTTACTGATTTGAACAGCCAATAGTATTTCAGTAGCTCTAATCCTATTGGCTGATTTAAAAATTTCAGTCAATAGGAATGCAAGGTACCCCAAATTGATTGCGGTACCTTGCATTCAATCTTCAGTTTACGGCGGACATCGGATGAAGAGGAGCCTCCATGCCGCCGAGGTCCGCAGCCACCGCCGAGAACCGCCGCCTGGATGAGCATGGATGTCCGGACTTTAGAAACTGTGAATAGATCTTCGGGGGTTAGTATAAGGTATTTTTTTAAATCTTTTTGAATGTTTTTTTTTTTTTTAGATTAGGGTTTGGGATTTTTTAAAAGAGCTGAATGCCCTTTTCAGGGCAATGTAAAAGAGCTGAATGCCCTTTTAAGGGCAATGCCCAGACAAATGTCCTTTTCATGGCAATGGGTAGCTTAGGTTTTTGTTAGAGTTAGGTTTTTTATTTTGGGGGTTGGTTGGGTGGTGGGTTTTACTGTTGGGGGATCTTTGTATTTTTTTTTACAGGTAAAAGAGCTGATTTCTTTAGGGCAATGCCCTACAAAAGGCCCTTTTAAG
This sequence comes from Bombina bombina, assembly GCF_027579735.1. Classification (NCBI taxonomy): domain Eukaryota; kingdom Metazoa; phylum Chordata; class Amphibia; order Anura; family Bombinatoridae; genus Bombina; species Bombina bombina. The sequence goes on from NC_069503.1 coordinate 154,433,397, forward strand.
GGCTATTGGTATTTTATTGTAGGCTAGGGTTTTTTTATTTTTGGGGGGGCATTTTTATATTTATAGGGCTATTAGATTAGGTGTAATTGGTTTTTTTTTTGGATAATTTTTTTTTTTTTTTCATAATATAGTGTTATTTTTTGTAATTTATTATTTTTTATTTTTTTGTAATTTTAGACTTAATTTTTTTTTAGTAGTGTTAGTTTTTTTATGTGTAATTTAGTTTTTTTAATTGGGAGTTATTTTAATTTAAGTATAATAGTTATGTTTGTTAATTGTTAGTTTAAACTTATTTTTTTTTTCATTTCACAGGTAAGTTTTTATTTATTTTAAGATAGGGATATTGTAATTTTAATTTAAAGTTAGGGGGTGATAGGTTTAGGGGTTAATAGTTTAATTTATTAGTGGCGGTGTGGGGGGGCTGGTGGTTTAGGGGTTAATCGGTTTATTTAGTAATGGCGATGTGGGGGGCTGGAGGTTTAGGGGTTAATAGGTTTAGTTAGTGGTGGCGGTGTCGGAGAGCAGCGGAATAGGGGTTCATAACTTTATTATAGTGGCAGAGATGTGGGTGGGCGGCAGATTAGGGGTTAATAAGTTTTAAATAGTGTTTGCGATGTGGGAGGGCGTCGGTTTAGGGGATATTAGGTAGTTTATGGGTGTCAGTGTACTTTGTAACAGTTTAGTTATGAGTTTTGTGAAACATTTTTGTGGCACAAAACTCATAACTATTGCTTTAAGATAGCGGAATGGATCGTGTCGGTATACGCTGTAGCGCAAGCATTTTAGCCTCACCGCACTATGGAAATTCCACGCAAAAACGTAATTTGCTGCGTTACTGTTTTTACGCAGAAATTACAATTTTTTCAGCGTTAAAACCGTAACACAAAACTCGTAATCTTGGTGTATGTGTATTGGGAGCGTGATATATAAAGTCTTGAAATTAGCATGCCTGAGTCATTTGCTCGTGCAATAAATACTTTCATCTTGTAATACCAGCTCTAACCTGAGACCATTCATTTTTTACCTAGAGCGCAGTTAGTTCTCATGAGCGATAAAAATGTATTGCATTCCCAAAAGACAGTATGCTAGTGTCAATTATGAATGGTATATGGTCAGTATGATTTTCTGTTTAGAAAGACCAAAATGCTGAATAATAATTAAATTTATACAATTTATACATTGTTCAATGGTTATATTTATATTCAACATCTGACAAATTATATATTGCATATAATTTGTCACTGTACTTTTTTTCACCATTTATAAATAGATTAGTATTTTTTTTTTTTTTTTTTTTAATACTTCCTTAAAGTGATGGTAAAGTTAATTGATTATATTAACAATATTTATAATAAAAAGTAAATGATGGGCACTTTTATTCATGAAAATCATTGTAAAAAGCTAAATTATATAAATAATTACCCTTTCATGTTGTTATACATTGCGCTGTTCCTTTGCCTGCAACGCATACTCTATTTCTGTGACGAATCATGTTGTAACTAATCGTATTGCGCCCCCTTTGGGGTTCAAAGGAGGCTTGATACGATTGGTTACAGCATCGTTAGTAATTTAACATAGAAGAAGTGTATGCATTGCAGGGGAAGGAACGGTGCAATGTATAACAACATGAAAGGGTAATTGTTTTTATAAGCGTTTACAATGATTTTCATGAATAAAAATGCCCATAATTTCCTTATTTTTACAAATATTGTTAATATAATCAATTAACTTTACCATCACTTTAAGCATTTGGTAAAGTTTTGTCAAGGGATACTATATATTTGAACAAGAACTGTTTTGATTTTTGGATATTAACATGATAAAAGGTAATGGTGGGAAACAAATTATTATAAATACCGTAATAGATACAGTGTTTGTTTTTAGAAGGAAACTCAGATGAAAAAAAATTCTATATATTCCATGATATGAATGACTCTATTTATTAGAATAATCAACATTGGTTCTATGTTATTTGGTGGAAGCAAAGCTGATTTGAATACTAATGACTATTTCCAGTGTTTTATTGAATAAATATAAAATGGGCAATAACTATAATTCTAGAGCTCCCAACCCACCTGTATATTGCAGGATTGTCATGGGGTGGACTCTCTGCCCATTGTATCTCTCTATACCTTCCTCTTTCAGGGCAAATGTACCAGTTTTCACAAGGAAACAAAGGACTGCTCTGCTCATTGCATGACCTAAATCCCTGCAACCTTACCCATGATATGCCTGACTCCGCCCAAGACAGACCAGTGGCTCCATTCTCTTGATGTGACAACCCCCAAGCACCAGTGGTCTTCCTTTTCTCCCTGTCTAGGAAACAGGGCTGGATTGGGAAATTAGACTGGCCCTGGAAATCTGTATAGACTGGCCCAGCCACGCCCCCCACTGGCAAAGCCCAGCCCCCACCCAGCCAATACTGTCCACTGGTGTAAGCCCACATATTAGAATACATACACAAATGCAACCCCTAACAGCAGTGCTACTAACCTCCTTGATCTACATGTGCTTGTGCTCCCTGTGTGCTCACCTGCGTGGCCTCCAGCTCACCTACCTCCTTGTCATGATGTCCCCGCCCTTCTTCCCACAGTGCTATTAGAGCTGAGCGACCGCCTCACTATGTAAGCTTAAGCCTTTGTGCGTTCAACAAGCAGGTCACTGTACTCCCTCAGCTGTTCACTATGCTCTCTCTGCCAATAGCTGGGTGGCCCACCGGGATTTTTCCCGGTAATCCGGCTGGCCGATCCGGCCCTGCTAGGAAAGCTTGGGAAATGTTAATTTCTTTTTTTGTGCAGCAGAATAAAGCAATGTATGTGCTGGGAAATACATGCATTTTGGTTATTATAATATATATATTTTAAAAAGACATTCTAACAAAATTTGAATGATCATTATTATTATTTTAAGATTAGTGACCCTGCACATCTATGTGTATAGCCCCTTCAAAGGGATTAACACATAATAGAAGTGCTAATTGGGACCCGCAGAGCCCTGATGGTCCTGAGCTGAAACTGACGCAGATCCAATCAGCAGAGCTCGTTACACAGCTAATTTGTGAAACTAGCTCTGCCTATTGGGTATCACGTAAACACACAAAATCGCAATCTTTTTGTCTACTGTTTTCAGGGGGTACAAATTTCATAATTTAGGAGTATTGATGGCAGTAGCATTTTAGGATTGGGATCACTGGAAAACACTCTATTTATTGTTGCACCCTAAAAATGTATATTTGTATTCCACGATATGTTTTAAAGGGAATATGTGAAGAAACTCACATTAACTAATAGAATTTAACAATTGCATCACTGCCGGATGCCAGAGAAAATGTAAAATAAATATGTTATAGTTTATAAAAAATATGTTAACTAGAACAGCATGTTTAAGTTAAGGAGCACAAATTAGAAATACCCATATAAAAAGCCATATTTTTCTAATTTAAAAATTAGAAAAAGATGTCTGGTGTTCTAATTAATTTTATAGCTTTTTGTGAGAAAATATTGAAAAGCTGTAGTATATGGTATAAATAGCAAAACAATTTTAATTTATGCCGGAAATTATCCTATATTATAAAAGGCCAAGTGTTTGTCTGAAGCCGTCATGCGCAGTAGAGACAAACACTTGTCCTTGAGATAGGGAGCGCGAGGTACACAAACAGCTGTGAGGTCTGGGGAGCGCGAGGTAAGCTACTCAACAGCTGTGAGGTCTGCTGCGTGAGAAGCAGCCACGCGCTCCCCAGACCTCACAGCTGTTTGTGGCCAACGGGAGCGTTGCGATGGGGGCATGGTCGGGCGTCGCAAGGGGCGTGGTCGGGCGGGTGTCGCCGTGATGGGGTGTGGCCGGGCAGGGTCCCGCTATGTGAGGAGAGAGGGGGGGAGAGAGCCAAGGTGGGGGAGAGCACAAGAGAAGGGGGGGAGAGCCAAAGAGAAGGGGGGGAGAGCCAAAGAGAAGGGGGGGGAGAAGGGGGGGAGAGCCAAAGAGAAGGGGGGGAGAGCCAAAGAGAAGGGGGGGGAGAGCCAAAGAGAAGGGGGGGGAGAGCCAAAGAGAAGGGGGGGAGAGCCAAAGAGAAGGGGGGGGAGAGCCAAAGAGAAGGGGGGTGGAGAGCCAAAGAGAAGGGGGGGGAGAGCCAAAGAGAAGGGGGGGGGAGAGAGAGAGAGCCAAAGAGGAAAAAGAGCAAAAAAGGAGAGAGAGACAAAGAGGGGGGAGAGAGAGCCAAAGAGGGGGGAGAGAGAGACAAAGAGGGGAGGGGGGAGAGAGCCAAAGAGGGGGGGGGAGAGCCAAAGAGGGGCGGGGAGAGAGCCAAAGAGGGGCGGGAGAGAGCCAAAGAGGGGGGGGGAGAGAGCCAAAGGGGGGGAGAGAGCTAAAGGGGGGGAGAGCCAAAGAGGGGGAGGAAAGAGAGCCAAAGAGGAAAGCAAAAGAGGGGAGAGAGACAAAGAGGGGGGAGAGAGAGCCAAAGAGGGGGGGGCAGAGCCAAAGAGCGGGGGGGCAGAGCCAAAGAGGGGGGGGGGAGAGCCAAAGAGGGGGGGGAGAGCCAAAGATGGGGGGGAGAGCCAAAGAGGGGGGGGAGAGAGCCAAAGGGGGGAGAGAGCCAAAGGGGGGGAGAGCCAAAGGGGGGGGGAGAGCCAAAGGGGGGGAGAGAGCCAAAGGGGGGGGGGGAGAGCCAAAGGGGGGGGGAGAGCCAAAGGGGGGGAGAGCCAAAGAGGGGGGAGAGAGAGAGCCAAAGAGGAGAGAGAGCAAAAGAGTGGAGAGAGCCAAAGAGTGGGGGGGGGAGAGCCAAAGGGGGGGGGGGGAGAGCCAAAGAGGGGGGAGGAGAGCCAAAGAGGGGGGGGAAGAGCCAAAGAGGGGGGAGAGAACAAAAGACGGGGGAGAGAACAAAAGAGGGGGGAGAGAGAGCAAAAGAAAGGAGGGAGAGAGCCAAAGAGGGGAGAGAGAGAGCAAAAGAGGGGAGAGAGAGAGCAAAAGAGGGGAGAGAGAGAGCGAGCAAAGGAGAGGGGGGAGAGAAAGCAAAAGAGAGGGGGGAAGAGAGAGCAAAAGAGAGGGGGGAGAGTGCAAGGGGTGGGACCGCTGTACTGCAAAAAATGGCCCGTGTACACGAGCTTTAGTACTAGTATAAAATAAAACAATTATATGATTCAGTATCTTAAATTTCGATTACAGTGTAGGAACCATCAAGACAGATTATTAAAACCTGACAATAATTATATAATAATAATTATATATCTTTATATCTATATTAAAATCTGACAATAATTATATAATAATAGTATATCTATCTATCTATCTATCTAATGTCCAAAATTGGTGCATACAACCCAGCCCTGAAATCTTCATAGACAAACATTGGCAGTACAATGGGCCATATTGAGGAGCTCAGTGACTTTAAATGTGGCACTGTCATAGGATGCCACCTTTACCACAAGACAGTTTGTGAAAGTTCTGCCCTACTAGATCTGCCATTGTTAACTGTAAGTTTTATTACGTATTACTGTGCAGTTCAAGCATCTAGGATCAACAGCGCTGCTATTACTGAGTGGAGCGTAAATATCATGCTAGCAAAAGCTCAATTTAGCGCTCCACTAGTAATCTAACCCTTAATGTTTAATACTAATGTATTATGGTGTACTTTGTGTTGTTACATTTTCTCTCTCTCATTAGCACAGCCTTTTATATTATTACACATAGACCAGGCACCCCTGCACTGCCTGCAGATATAACAAAAAAAAATATGAAAACTTGCAAAGATTTCATACATCATAAACGCAAGGACAGTCAATGCAAATTCAAAGCGACTCTGTGATTCATCAGGAATCTGTGTGAACATACTGACTTATGTCCCCATGGTGCAATGTCCTCACGTCTCACTTTCCCACCACGTCAGCTAAGTCTGCTTCCTATACCTGACACTACTACCATGACAAATTGTAAACAATGTGAACGCTATAAGCCTGCACTTCACGCTTTATTCACTAAAAACACAGATGGCAACTGACTTAAAAATGGTATACTCCAAGAAAATAACAAAACAAGGATTCAATTAGTGGTAGCAAGTTAAGATAATTAGTTCACACCTCTAAACCTTAATGCCTTTTTTTAGCAAAGCTGTTAAAAACACCCTGGAAGAAGAGAGATCTGTTCCTGTAATTTAAATTGGTCCTTTACAATCTAACATCTCTTGAAATCAATATGCTTTTAACTAGAGACAATAAACACACACACACATAAAGAAAAAAAATCCCATAATAGATTTTGTATGTTAAAGCCCAAGACAATTATTTTTTCATTAGAGAGGCCTAACAGAAAATTCAGTAACTAACACCGAGATTACGAGTTTTGCAGTAACAGGGGTGCGTTGCTAACGAGCCTTTTTTTCCCACCGTTCCCTTAAGACAACGCTGGTATTACAGGTTTTTTTAAACCTGCCGTTAGCCGCAAAAAGGTGAGTGGAGAGCAAAATTTTGCTCCACATCTCACCTCAACACCAGCGTTGCTTAAGTCAGCTGTGAGCTGGCTAAACGTGCTTGTGCACGATTTCCCCATAGAAAACAATGGGGCTGAGTTGGCTGAAAAAAAACTAACACCTGCAAAAAAGCAGCGTTCAGCTCCTAACGCATCTCTATTGTTTCCTATGGGGAAATTAATTTTATGTCTGCACCTAACACCCTAACATGAACCCCCGAGTCTAAACACCCCTAATATTACACTTATTAACCCCTAATCTGCCGCCCCCGCAATCGCTGACACCTACATTATATTATTAACACCTAATCTGCCGCTCCGGACACCGCCGCCACCTACATTATACTTATGAACCCCTAATCTACTGCCCCCAAAATCTCTGCCACCTACATTATATTTATTAACCCCTAATCTGCCCCCCAACGTCGCTGCAACTATATTAAATTTATTAACCCCTAATCTGCCGCTGCCAACGTCGCCGCCACAATTATAAATTTATTAACCCCTAAACCTAAGTCTAACCCTAACACCCCCCTAACTAAAATATAATTTAAATTAAACAAAATAAATTTACCATAATTAAATAAATTAATCCTATTTAAAATGAAATACTTACCGATAAAATAAACCCTAAGCTAGCTACAATATAATAATAGTTACATTGTAGCTAACTTACGGCTAGATTTAGAGTTTTGTCGGTAAAAAGCTGCATAGCTAACGCTGCTTTTTTTGCAAATGCACCCTTCCAACAACGCTGGTATTTAGAGTTGTCTGAGGGGTTGCGTTAGGCTCAAAAAAGGGTGCGTTGAGCCTAACTTAGCTCCACTTCAACCCTCAATACCAGCGTTGCTTACGGTAGCGGTAAGCTGGCAAAACGTGCTCGTGTACGATATCCCCATAGGAAACAATGGGGCATTTTTGGCTTAAAAAAGCAACTAACACTTGCAAAAAAGCAGCGTTCAGCTCCTAACGCAGCCCCATTGTTTCCTATGGGGAAACACTTTCTAAGTCTACACCTAACACCCTAACATGTACCCCAAGTCTAAACACCCCTGACCTTACACTTATTAACCTCTAATCTGCCGCCCCCGCTATCGTTGACACCTGCATTATACTATTTACCCCTAATCTGCTGCTCCGTACACCGCCGCAACCTACATTACACTTATGAACCCCTAATCTGCTGCCCCTAACATCGCCGACCCCTTTATTATATTTATTAACCCCTTATCTGCCCCCCCAACATCGCCGCTACCTAACTACACTTATTAACCCCTAATCTGCCGACCAGACCTTGCTGCCACTATAATAAATGTATTAACCCCTAAAGCGCCACACTCCCGCCTCGCAAACACTAGTATAAATAGTATTAACCCCTAATCTGCCCTCCCTAACATCGCCGCCACCTACCTACAATTATTAACCCCTAATCTCCCACCCGCACCGTCGCCGCTACTATAATAAAGTTATTAACCCCTAAACCTAACTCTAACCCTAACCCTAACACCCCCCTAACATAAATATAATTTATATTAAACGAAAAAATATTCCTAGAATTAACTAAATTATTCCTATTTAAAACTAAATACTTACCTATCAAATAAACCCTAATATAGCTACAATATAATTAATAATTACATTGTAGCTATTTTAGGATTAATATTTATTTTACAGGCAACTTTGTATTTATTTTAACTAGGTACAATAGCTATTAAATAGTTAATAACTATTTAATAGCTACCTAGTTAAAATAATTACAAAATTACCTGTAAAATAAATCCTAACCTAAGTTACAATTAAACCTAACACTACACTATCATTAAATTAAGTAAAGAAATTACCTACAATTAGCTACAATAAAATACAATAAAATAAACTATTCTATAATAAACCCCCCCCCACTAAATTACAAAAAAATAAAAAAGAATTACAAGCAGTTTAAACTAATTACACCTAATCTAAGCCCCTAATAAAATAAAAAAGCCCCCCAAAATAAAAAAATCCCTACCCTATTCTAAAATACAAAAGTAATCAGCTCTTTTACCAGCCCTTAAAAGGGCTTTTTGCGGGGCCTTGCCCCAAAGTAATCAGCTCTTTTGCATGAAAATAAAAATACAATACCCTCCCAAACATTACAACCCACCACCTACATACCCCTATTCTTACCCACCCAAACCCCCGTTAAAAAAAAACCTATCGCTAACCCCCTGAAGATCTCCCTACCTTGAGTCGTCTTCACCCAGTCGAGCCGAATTCTTCATCCAAGTGGAGCAAGAAGATGTCCTCCATCCGGTAGAAGTCTTGATCCAAGCGGCAAAGAAGAGGTCCTCCATCCGGGCGAAGTCTTGATCCAAGCGTCAAAGAAGAGGTCTTCCATCCGGGCGATGTCTTCTTCCAAGCGGATGTCTTCTTCCAAGCTGATAGAATTCTATCAGCCATTCGGAATTAAGGTAGAAAAAATCTGATTGGCTGATGCAATCAGATTGAAGTTCAATCCGATTGGCTGATCCAATCAGCCAATCGTATTGAACTCGCATTCTATTGGCTGATTGGAACAGCCAATAGAATGCGAGTTCAATACGATTGGCTGGGTGAAGACGACTCAAGGTAGGGAGATCTTCAGGGGGTTAGTGATAGGTTTTTTAAGAGCGGTTTGGGTGGGATAGAGTAGGGGTATGTGGGTGGTGGGTTGTAATGTTGGGGGGTATTGTATTTTTATTTTCATGCAAAAGAGCTGATTACTTTGGGGCAAGGCCCCGCAAAAAGCCCTTTTAAGGGCTGGTAAAAGAGCTGATTACGTTTGTATTTTAGAATAGGGTAGGGAATTTTTTATTTTGGGGGGCTTTTTTATTTTATTAGGGGGCTTAGATTAGGTGTAATTAGTTTAAACTGCTTGTAATTCTTTTTTATTTTTTTTAGTGTTTGTTTGTTTGTTTTTTGTATTATAGAATAGTTTATTTTATTGTATTTTATTTTAGCTAATTGTAGGTAATTTATTTAATTAATTTAATGATAGTGTAGTGTTAGGTTTAATTGTAACTTAAGTTAGGATTTATTTTACAGGCAATTTTGTAATTATTTTAACTAGGTAGCTATTAAATAGTTATTAACTATTTAATAGCTATTGTACCTAGTTAAAATAAATACAAAGTTGCCTGTAAAATAAATATAAATCCTAAAATAGCTACAATGTAATTATTAATTATTTTGTAGCTATATTAGGGTTTATTTGATAGGTAAGTATTTAGTTTTAAATAGGAATAATTTAGTTAATTATAGGAATATTATTTTGTTTAATATAAATTATATTTATGTTAGGGGGGTGTTAGGGTTAGAGTTAGGTTTAGGGGTTAATAACTTTATTATAGTAGCGGCGATGGTGCAGGCGGCAGATTAGGGGTTAATAATTGTAGGTAGGTGGCGGCGATGTTAGGGAGGGCAGATTAGGGGTTAATACTATTTATTCTCTAGTGTTTGCGAGGCGGGAGTGCGGTGGTTTAGGGGTTAATAGATTTATTATAGTGGCGGCGAGGTCCGGTTGGCAGATTAGGGGGTTAATAAGTGTAGTTAGGTAGCGGCGACATTGGGGGGGCAGATTAGAGGTTAATAAATATAATATAGGGGTCGGCGATGTTAGGGGCAGCAGATTAGGGGTTCATAGGGATAATGTAGGTTGTGGCGGTGTCCGGTCGGCAGATTAGGGGTTAAAAAATTTTATTAGAGTGGCGGCGATGTGGGCGGGCCTCGGTTTAGGGGTACATAGGTAGTTTATGGGTGTTAGTGTACTTTAGAGCACAGTAGTTAAGAGCTTCATATTCCGGCGTTAGCCCATAAAGCTCTTAACTACTGACTTTTTTTAGCGTTAGGAGTCTTGTCGGTAGAGGGTCTACCGCTCACTTCTCCCAAGACTCCAAATACCAGCGTAGGGAAGTGAGCGTTAGACCCTTTCCTGGCTGACTCTAAATACCAGCGGGTGGCCAAAAGCAGCGTTAGGACCCCTTAACGCTGCTTTTGACGGCTAACGCAGAACTCTAAATCTAGGCGTTAGGATTTATATTTATTTTACAGGCAACTTTGTATTTATTTTAATTAGGTAGAATAGTTATTAAATAGTTATTAACTATTTAATAGCTACCTAGTTAAAATAAAGACAAATATACCTGTAAAATAAATCCTAACCTAAGTTACAACTACACCTAACACTACGCTATCATTAAATAAATTACCTAAACTACCTACAATTAATTACAATTAAATTCAATAAACTAAAGTAGAAAAAAAACAAACACTAAATTACAGAAAATAAAAATAGAATTACAATTTTTTTAAACTAATTACACCTACTCTAATCCCCCTAATAAAATACAAAAGCCCCCAAAAATAATAAAAATCCCTACCCTATACTAAATTACAAATAGCCCTTAAAAGGGCTTTTTGCGGGGCTTTGCCCCAAAGTAATCAGCTCTTTTACCTGTAAAAAAAAAATACAACACCCCCCACATTAAAACCCACCACCCACACACCCAACCCTACTCTAAAACCCACCCAAACCCCTCTTAAAGAAACCTAACACTAACCCCTTGAAGATCACCCTACCTTGAGACGTCTTCACCCAGCCGGGCACAAGTGGACTTCCAGAGGGGCAGAAGTCTTCATCCGATCCGGGCAGAAGAGGACCTCCAGACTGGCAGAAGTCTTCATCCAGGCGGCATCTTCTATCTTCATCCATCCGGAGCGGAGCGGGTCCATCTTCAATCCAGCCGACGCGGAGCCATCCTCTTTAAACGAAGTCCAAGCAAAGAATGAAGGTTCCTTTAAATGACGTCATCCAAGATGGTGTCCCTTGAATTCCGATTGGCTTATAGGATTCTATCAGCCAATCGGAATTAAGGTAGGAAAAATCCTATTGGCTGATCCAATCAGCCAATAGGATTGAGCTCGCATTCTATTGGCTATTCCAATCAGCCAATAGAATGCAAGCTCAATCCTATTGGCTGATTGCATCAGCCAATAGGATTTTTCTTACCTTAATTCCGATTGACTGATAGAATCAGCCAATCAGAATTCAAGGGACGCAATCTTGGATGACGTCATTTAAAGGAACCTTCATTCTTCGCTTGGACTTTGTTTGAAGAGGATGGCTCCACGTCGGCTGGATTGAAGATGGACCCACTCCACTCCGGATGGATGAAGATAGAAGATGCCATCTGGATGAAGACTTCTGCCGCTTGGAGGACCTCTTCTGCCCGGATCGGATGAAGACTTCTGCCCCTCTGAAGGTCCACTTGTGCCCGGCTGGGTGAAGACATCTCAAGGTAGGGTGATCTTCAAGGGGTTAGTGTTAGGTTTTTTTAAGGGGGGATTGGGTGGGTTTTAGAGTAGGGTTGGGTGTGTGGGTGGTGGGTTGTAATGTTGGGGGGTATTGTCTTTTTTTTTTTCAGGTAAAAGAGCTGATTACTTTGGGGCAATGCCCCGCAAAAGGCCCTTTTAAGGGCTATTTGTAATTTAGTATAGGGTAGGGAATTTTATTATTTTGGGGGGCTTTTTTCTTTTATTAGGGGGATTAGAGTAGGTGTAATTAGTTAAAAAAAATTGTAATTCTTTTTTTATTTTCTTTAATTTAGTGGGTTTTTTTTTTCGTACTTTAGTTTATTGAATTTAATTTTAAATAATTGTAGGTAGTTTAGGTAATTAGTTTAATTATAGTGTAGTGTTAGGTGCAATTGTAACTTAGGTTAGGATTTATTTTACTGGTATATTTGTCTTTATTTTAACTAGGAAGTTATTAAATAGTTAATAACTATTTAATAATTATTCTACCTAGTTAAAAAAATACAAAGTTGCCTGTAAAATAAATATAAACCCTAAGCTAGGTACAATGTAACTATTAGTTAAATTGTAGCTAGCTTAGGGTTTATTTTACAGGTAAGTATTTAGTTTTAAATAGGAATAATTTATTTAATTGTAGTTATTTTATTTAGATTATTTTAAATTATATTTAAGTTAGGGGGGTTAGGTTTAGACTTAGGTTTAGGGGTTAATACCTTTAATATAGTAGCGGCGACGTTGGGGATGGCAGATTAGGGGTTAATAAATGTAGGTAGGTGTCGGTGATGTTAGGGACAGCAGATTAGGGGTAAATAAAATGTAACTAGTGTTTGCGAGCCCGGAGTGCGGCGGTTTAGAGATTAATATATTTTAAAATGTAACTAGTGTTTGCGAGGCGGGAGTGCGGCGGTTTAGAGGTTAATACATTTATTAAAGTGGCGGTGATGTCCGATTGGCAGATTAGGGGTTTATATATTTATTAAAGTGTTTCCGATGTGGGGGGGGGGCTTGGTTTAGGGGTTAATAGGTAGTTTATGGGTGTTAGTGTACTTTGTAGCACTTTAGTTAAGAGTTTTATGTTCCGGCGTTAGCTCATAAAACTCTTAACTACTGACTTTTAAATGCGGTAGAAGTCTTGACAGGAGAGGGTCTACCGCTTACTTCTTCCAAGACTCGTAATACCAGCGTTAGGCAAATCCCATTAAAAAGATAGGATACACAATTGACGTAAGGGGATTTGCGGTATGCTCGAGTACCTGTACCTGCCAGACTCGTAATACCAGCGGGCATTAAAAAGCAGTGTTGGGACCTCTCAACGCTGCTTTTTAAGGCTAACGCAAGACTCATAATCTAGCTGATAGTTTTTAAAAATACTTTAAATGGTGTAAATCAGCTATTTGTTTTTCAGTATTTAGAAAACGGAGGTTGGAGAATTTGCTTTGTGGCCTCCCTAAGCATGATGTGAATTTCAAGATGCAAATTTAAATGTAAATGAGTGCATTTTAATTTTGAATGTAAACATGTTTGCAATATATTTACATTACAAAAATGTTTCTAGTAAAATGTATTACTGTTTGTCAGCAGCGTACATATGCTGTGAGTGCCTTGTGTACAAGCATTCAAACACCACACCTTCTCAGAGAGCCAAAGGCTTTTATGACAAATGTAGTCTTCACCAAAGCAATACACCTCCACCAGCTCTCTGAAAAGGTGTGGTGTTTGAATGCTGGTACATCGGCAGCATATGTGCGTATGCTGCTGGAAAAAACTATAATTACTTTTGCTAGAAACATTTTTATTAATGAAAGTATTGCCAACATGTTTATATATAAAAGTGAAATACAACCATGTACATTTCAATGTTGACATTTCCATTCCTTTCTTAATAATAATAATAATAATAATAATAATAATAATAATAATAATAATAATATAATTATATTATATGTCAACAGATTCTCAGCACTATACAGGGGCCACAATAAATAAAGTCGAGAAAGGGAAGATAGGCTGGAAAGAAGAAGAATTTGGCCTTGCTGCATAAATAGCTTACAATCAAATTTTGCTTTAATAACAAATTACAATATATTTTTTTTTCAAAATAAGATTTTACAACTTAGATTTTTTGTACTAAGAGTAAAAATGAATAAACATTTTAAATACAATATATATATATACATACAGTATTTAAGATCTATTCTATGTACTACAGTAGATTTCTTTCGGTGCATCCTGAAATATATATTCAAGGCCGTCAGGTCTGAAGGCAGCTGCTATGTATTGCAATATAAAGGGTCGCATTGCAGCATTTGGTAGCAGTCAGTGAGTTAAAGAGACATCAGCAGAATTTCAGGGATTATATTAAAGACTCTTCACAATTACAATGTGTTGTTTTAGAGTCATTTACCGCTGGAATGCCTGAAGAAGTGAACAGTTACCATGGATACTGTTCTGCCAATCTAATCAATGTACCTCTCCCTGCAGTAAAACTGGCATTCTCATGCCTATTCAGTGGAATGTAAGATCATTGCTTCCACCCCTTTATGTGACACTGTAGAACTGATCTGTTACACAGTAATGCACTCCAAGTATGCACTGATATCATGAAAGTTACAAAAATAATAGCATATTCCCCAGAAGCATACAGTTTTGTTAGATAGGGTAGTGTCAGGTGCATGAAAACTGGGGGAAAAAATAATACTACTGCGTTACATTCATTTCATTATTTTTTTAAGGTTAATCTCACTTCAACTAAATAAAAACAAATACCAATGACTAATGTTTCATGCAATACTTTATCAAAAACACCACATAGTGTAATATAATAAGCTGTATAAAGTATGGAGAATGTGGATTTAAAAAAACAAACAAGCAAAAAACATATTTTTTCCATCTTAGTTTTTTAATTTTTCCCCTTAAAATGTTTTTGTCTTTAGTCAGCTTCTTTCACTTGTTTTTAGGCTTTTAAAGTTTAACTGCATTGTTCAAGTAAAATGATTTAATAAACAATATTTCTCCTCCCTATGTGTCTTTTGTGGTGCTCGGGGGTTCTAGCCCTCTGTATTTCATGACTCACAACATTTCAAATGACTAAAAAGAAACACTTATTCATGTGACGCCAGTGGCTTTACTTGCAGCTTTGCACACTATATTACAGCGGAAGCTTCTACAGAAATCCTTCTGAATTTTATTGATGCATATGTTTAATTTGTTCAGTTTCGCTCACGCAAACGCGCAGATGCTCACAAACACAAACACATGTACACACACATGCACACACACATACATACAAACACACAAACATACAAACACACAAACACTTTCACACACATATATATATGTATAACATAAAACACTACATACACGGATCCATATGCATATACACACAGATGAGCACAAACACATGTACACACACATGCACACACACATACATACAAACACACAAACACTTTCACACATGTATATATGTATAACATAAAACACTACATACACGGATCCATATGCATATACACACAGATGAGCACAAACACATGTACACACACATACATACAAACACACAAACACTTTCACACATATATATATATGTATAACATAAAACACTACATACACGGATCCATATGCATATACACACAGATGAGCACAAACACATGTACACACACATACATACAAACACACAAACACTTTCACACATATATATATGTATAACATAAAACACTACATACACGGATCCATATGCATATACACACAGATGAGCACAAACACATGTACACACACATACATACAAACACACAAACACTTTCACACATATATATATGTATAACATAAAACACTACATACACGGATCCATATGCATATACACACAGATGAGCACAAACACATGTACACACACATACATACAAACACACAAACACTTTCACACATGTATATATGTATAACATAAAACACTACATACACAGATCCATATGCATGTATACACAGATGCATACACACATATATACAAACACACATAAACACATTCACACACACACACACACACACACACACACATATATATATATATATATATATATATATATATATATATATATATAGCATAAAACACTAAATATACAGATCCATATACATGTATACATGCTTGCACACAAACACATGTACACACATGCATACACAAATACATACAAACACACAGGTACATACAAACACATGTACATACTGGACACTTAAAAGTCCCTCTGATAGATTACAAGTTTTTGTCGGTAAGGCTTGCGGCTCTAACGCTCCTTTTTTTCCACCGCTCCCTTAAGCCAACGCTGGTATTACAGGTTTTTTTAAACCTGACGTTAGTCGCAAAAAGGTGAGCGTTGAGCAAAATTTAGCTCCACATCTCACCTCAATACCAGCGTTGCTTACGGTAGTGGTAAGCTGGCTAAACGTGCTCATGCACAATTTCCCCATAGGAAACAATGGGGCGGATTCAGCTGAAAAAAAACCTAACACCTGCAAAAAAGCAGAGTTCAGCTCCTAACGCAGCCCCATTGTTTCCTATGGGGAAAGAAAAAATATGTCTGCACCTAACACCCTAACATGAACCCCGAGTCTAAACACCCCTAATCTTACACTTATTAACCCCTAATCTGCTGCCCCTGACATCGTCGCCACCTGCAGGAGGCGGCATTACACAAGCGTTTCACTAGAAATGCTTGTGCAATGATCAATGCCAACCATGTAAGCTGTCAGCATTTATCGTTGTGTGTCGGACATTGTTAAATTGTCCCCTTTGTCTGTATTTACACAAATATTACTATGTGGTTATTACCAACAGACTCATTTCCTTTTTCTGATTTGTCATACAGATAACATCTGTCTCAATAGAAATTAACACAAATAAAATAATATAAATAATGTGTTAAATAACTAAGGCCTAGATTTGGAGTTTTGTCGGTAACGACCCGAGTAGCTAGCGCCGGCTTTTTTCTGGCCGCACCATAAAAATAACTCTGGTATTGAGAGTCCACAATAAGGCTGCGTTAGGCTCCAAAAAAGGAGCGTAGAGCATTTTTAACGCAGCTTCAACTCTCGATACCAGAGTTGCTTACGCAAGCGGCCAGCCTCAAAAACGTGCTCGTGCACAATTCTCCCATAGAAAACAATGGGGCTGTTTGAGCTGAAAAAAAACCTAACACCTGCAAAAAAGCCGCGTTCAGCTCCTAACGCAGCCCCATTGTTTGCTATGCGTAAACACTTCCTACGTCTGCACCTAACACCCTAACATGTACCCCTAGTCTAAACACCCCTAACCTTACACTTATTAACCCCTAATCTGCCGCCCCCGCTATCGCTGACCCCTGCATATTATTATTAACCCCTAATCTGCCGCTCCGTAAACCGCAGCTACTTACATTATCCCTATGTACCCCTAATCTGCTGCCCTAACATCACCGACCCCTATATTATATTTATTAACCCCTAATCTGCCCCCCACAACGTCGCCTCCACCTGCCTACACTTATTAACCCCTAATCTGCCGACCGGACTTGAGCGCTACTATAATAAAGTTATTAACCCCTAATCCGCCTCACTAACCCTATAATAAATAGTATTAACCCCTAATCTGCCCTCCCTAACATCGCCGACACCTAACTTAAATTATTAACCCCTAATCTGCCGACTGGAGCTCACCGCTATTCTAATAAATGTATTAACCCCTAAAGCTAAGTCTAACCCTAACACTAACACCCCCCTAAATTAAATATAATTTACATCTAACGAAATTAATTATCTCTTATTAAATAAATTATTCCTATTTAAAGCTAAATACTTACCTGTAAAATAAATCCTAATATAGCTACAATATAAATTATAATTATATTATAGCTATTTTAGGATTAATATTTATTTGACAGGCAACTTTGTAATTATTTTAACCAGGTACAATAGCTATTAAATAGTTAAGAACTATTTAATAGCTACCTAGTTAAAATAATTACAAAATTACCTGTAAAATAAATCCTAACCTAAGTTACAATTAAACCTAACACTATACTATCATTAAATTAATTAAATAAAATACCTACAATTACCTACAATTAAACCTAACACTACACTATCAATAAATAAATTAAATACAATTCCTACAAATAACTACAATGAAATAAACTAACTAAAGTACAAAAAATAAAAAAGAACTAAGTTACAAAAAATAAAAAAATATTTACAAACATAAGAAAAATATTACAACAATTTTAAACTAATTACACCTACTCTAAGCCCCCTAATAAAATAACAAAGACCCCCAAAATAAAAAATGCCCTACTCTATTCTAAATTACTAAAGTTCAAAGCTCTTTTACCTTACCAGCCCTGAACAGGGCCCTTTGCGGGGCATGCCCCAAGAAGTTCAGCTCTTTTGCCTGTAAAAAAAAAAACATACAATACCCCCCCCCAACATTACAACCTGAGCCAATCGGATTGAACTTGATTCTGATTGGCTGATTCCATCAGCCAATCAGAATATTCCTACCTTAATTCCGATTGGCTGATAGAATCCTATCAGCCAATTGGAATTCAAGGGACGCCATCTTGGATGACGTCCCTTAAAGGAACCGTCATTCGGCTAGTAGGCGTCGGGAGAAGAGGATGTTCCGCGTCGGATGGAAGATGATGGCTCCCGAAGAAAGAAGATTGAAGATGCCGTTGATAGAAGACTTCATCCGGATCATGGGCCTCTTCAGCTCCCGCTTGGATGAAGACTTCATCCGGATCATGGACCTCTTCAGCTCCCGCTTGGATGAAGACTTCAGCCGGATCATGGACCTCTTCAGCCCCCCGCTTGGGCTTGGATCAGGACATCGGAGGAGCTCTTCAGGACGGATCGGTGAACCTGGTATGGTGAAGATAAGGTAGGAAGATCTTCAGGGGCTTAGTGTTAGGTTTATTTAAGGGGGGTTTGGGTTAGATTAGGGGTATGTGGGTGGTGGGTTGTAATGTTGGGGGGGGTATTGTATGTTTTTTTTTTACAGGCAAAAGAGCTGAACTTCTTGGGGCATATTTTTCTTATGTTTGTAAATATTTTTTTATTTTTTGTAACTTAGTTCTTTTTTATTTTTTGTACTTTAGTTAGTTTATTTCATTGTAGTTATTTGTAGGAATTGTATTTAATTTATTTATTGATAGTGTAGTGTTAGGTTTAATTGTAGGTAATTGTAGGTATTTTATTTAATTAATTTATTGATAGTATAGTGTTAGGTTTAATTGTAACTTAGGTTAGGATTTATTTAACAGGTAATTTTGTAATTATTTTAACTAGGTAGCTATTAAATAGTTCTTAACTATTTAATAGCTATTGTACCTGGTTAAAATAATTACAAAGTTGCCTCTTAAATAAATATTAATCCTAAAATAGCTACAATGTAATTATAATTTATATTGTAGCTATATTAGGATTTATTTTACAGGTAAGTATTTATCTTTAAATAGGAATAATTTATTTAATAAGAGTTAATTAATTTCGTTAGATTAAAATGATATTTAACTTAGGGGGGGTGTTAATGTTAGGGTTAGACTTAGCTTTAGGGGTTAATACATTTATTAGAATAGTGGTGAGCTCCGGTCGGCAGATTAGGGGTTAATAAGTGTAGGCAGGTGGAGGCGACGTTGAGGGGGGCAGATTAGGGGTTAATAAATATAATATAGGGGTCGGCGGTGTTAGGGGCAGCAGATTAGGGGTACATAAGGATAACGTAGGTGGCGGCGCTTTGCGGTCGGCAGATTAGGGGTTAATAAGTGTAGGTAGGTGGAGGCGACGTTGTGGGGGGCAGGTTAGGGGTTAATAAATATAATACAGGGGTCGGCGGTGTTAGGGGCAGCAGATTAGGGGTACATAAGTATAACGTAGGTGGCGGTCGGCAGATTAGGGGTTAAAAAAATTGAATCGAGTGGCGGCGATGTGGGGGGACCTCGGTTTAGGGGTCATAGGTAGTTTATGGGTGTTAGTGTACTTTAGAGCACAGTAGTTAAGAGATTTATAAACCGGCGTTAGCCCAGAAAGCTTTTAACTACTGATTTTTTTCCTGCGGCTGGAGTTTTGTCGTTATATGTCTAACGCTCACTTCAGACACGACTCTAAATACCGGAGTTAGAAAGATCCCATTGAAAAGATAGGATACGCAATTTACGTAAGGGGATCTGCGGTATGGAAAAGTCGCGGCTGAAAAGTGAGCGTTAGACCCTATTTTGAGTGACTCCAAATACCGGAGGTAGCCTAAAACCAGCGTTAGGAGCCTCTAACGCTGGTTTTCACGGCTAACGCCAAACTCCAAATCTAGGCCTAATAATACTATGCTCATTCTTCTTAGTGCTAGAGAATTTATATTTTAATTATATAATGTTATATAATATTCATTTGCACAGCAGTTGTTTACCTTTATGATAACTGCAAATAAAAAAAGTTTATTAGTTTTGAAATTAAAAAAAAAAAAACAAAACACTAGCACAAATTGATAATAGTATCTTTTGTGAATTAGTAAATAATTCAGGGTCGATCACATACTTTTGTAGCTTTTCTACCTAAATAAAAATATGTTATTTACCTTAGAATGCGAATTAGTGTATCATTTGTTATATTCTGTAAATATGTGTCTATAAAGAGAGTGAAAACAGTTACTGAATTTGTGCAGTTTTCAGCAACATTTAAATTTCTGTGATCACACACTATGCCATTAGTCAAAATACCTGTAATTTGGAAGGAAGTTATCACAATTACCTGCACAGCTAATTAGACTAGCTACAGTAATTTGGCGGATAAAGTAAAACATATAAACAGCTACAGCAGGAGATAAAAACAATAACAGTTGATTTTAGCTACATGTCCAAATAAAGTAATGTTGGTCTGCAGGATATATTGGATGTCACCTGCTATTACTTAATAGTTTCCCATTGTACTTTTCATGGATTTAGCAACAGTTATTGTGTGTAACTGCAAAGAAAGCTGATTTACTATTGGGGTGAAAGTGCTAGAATTTGGCATGTGTAAATAGCTATATCTAAAGATAAATATTATTTACTGTTTTGTAGAGCTGCGCATCTTCACCTGTCTCACGATTCGATTCGATTACGATTATCATCGTAACGATTCGATACGATTCGATTCTACGATGCATCGCGATGCATCACGATTACTGCACTATTTCTGCCCAATTTTTAAATTTTTCAGAAAAAAAAATTCAAGAAGTCAAAGTATTGAAATAAACTCTTTTTTTATTTTATTAGCTCAAAAAAGGACACTCTTCCTGTGGCAAAGTCTGAACACAGCAGACAACAACAGTTTATAGAACAGTAAATACTAAATGGCAATTGTTGTATTGGTTTGGAAACAATATTATGGCATCAAACTGTAGTTACAGAGTACGTAGTGTAAAAAGTGCAGTGCTCACAGTGTACTTCTTCAGTAAAAGAAAATATTTAAATGTATATATTATATATTAGTAAGTAGTACACTATACACTTGTAAAGAAACATGAACAACAAATAAATGTCTAACCTATCTATGTTGGTTTTAATTTAATTTCTTTACTTACTTAGTAATAATAATATAATAGACATTAAATTAAAACCCAAATAGATAGGTTAAGCTTAAGTTACCACCATAATACCTTATTTGTGTGAAAATTGTCCTCAGAAAACAAAACATAAATCCCTTATAGGTACAAAATTACAGGTGCAGTCCACTGTGCCTTCATGACTGTCAATTTGTGGCAAACAAACATCACGTGAAGAATCTGGAACACAACACAAAAGCACAGAGTGTGCACACAACACACATGTGATTGTGACATATACAATTAGTTTACACAGTTACAGACTTACAATAGTACTAGAGACTGAGAGAGAGACATTTAAAACAAGTAGCATTGAACTGAACTACTATAACTACAGTTTCTTCTTGATGATTATATTATCTTTATGGGATCACAAATATAATTAGTTAGTTATTAGTTACTGTTAAAGCAGTACTACACACAACTGAATAGTGACTGAGTCTGTCACTGAACAGTACACAGCAGTCACACACAAACAAACAATACATAAAAAAGGACACAGACATCAAGGAGTAAATCATGGTGAAGAAAGGGTGGCACGCCACTCACCTGAGGTGTGTGTGCTTTATTTTTGTATTGTGCTGTTGTGTGTGGCACTGTGTGTGTGCTGTACTGTCTGTAGTGTACAGTATATTTGTGATCCAATAAAGATTTACTCAAGGTTTACTCAAGGCTTTTCCTTCCCCTATAGTGGGGTTTGGCTTCAGTCTCACTCTCTGCATAGTGCACTCATAGACAGTTAGACAGTCACACTCACTAGACACTCAGACACTAGAGACACAGTGGGACACACACACAAACAAAAACATTCAATGGCACCACAGTCAGCCACAGTCACACTCACACTCATAGACACTTAGACAGTGACACTGGGACAGACACACAATCACATACAAACAAAAAAATTCAAAGGCAGTTAATACACTCATCTCACACACACTCATAGAGAATGAGATACATACAAACTTTTCAAACTGGCACTCACTCACAGACACACTCACACACTCATAAAGAGACAGTTAGACACTGCAGTACACACATTGTTATTGTTAACTGGTTGGTTATATTCGGTTAACCCCTACAGATCTGCCTGGGAGTGGGTGGGATGGCATTTGGGATTGGGAATTGGGATCATAAACAAAAACATATGATATCTTTCTTAAAGGGTCTATTTAAAATAGACAATTTTTTAGTGTGAATGAATAATATTAATAATCCCTTATGCAGTGTGCACTATGCACTCACTGCATTGCAAACAATACAGGGGTGTGCTGTAACAATAGCACAACATCTACAAAACAGAGCACTTCCTGATTGGCAAACATCACAGTAACACTAGAAGTAGTAATAGACATTAAACAAGAAGTAGCATTGAACTACTAGATTTACTAACTTTGATTATCAATATCTTTATGGGATCACAAATATATTGTTACACAACACACACACAGTCACAGTCACACACAGTCAAACAATACCAAAAAAAAACACACATAATAAAAAGAGTGAATCATGGTGAAGGGTGACACTGACTGACACGCACACATGAGGTGTGTGCAGTTGTGTGTTGTTTCTTTTGTATTGTGTGTGTGTGTGTGTGACTGTGACAGAGTGACGTGGTCGGTCGTGTCGTGTAGTGTACTAGTATATTTTGTGATCCAACAAAGATTTACTCAAGGTTTTAAGCTTCATTTTTCAAAAAGCTATAAGCTATATAACAGTAACAAATATAAAATAACTTAACAGTAGTCTGCACTGGGCAGTGGGGCACACAGCACTTTCTTCTGGATGTGCCAAAAAACATTAAATATTAATATTATAAACCTGAATCACTACTCAGAATTATGGAATATGTAGGTTTTTCTGTAAGAACACTAGTTGATCCACATGCTCTGGTTTGAGGGTGCTTCTTTTAGCCGTTACCACATCTCCTGCAGTGGAGAAAACCCGCTCTGCAGACACGCTTGTACCTGGGATACACAAGTATCGCTTTGACAAATGAGAGAGGAGGGGAAATATGACCTCATGTACATGCCACCATTTCAAAGGGTCTTCAGTGAGAGGCAGAGATGGGGCTTTACAATATTTCTCTATTTCCTCTTCAGCCTTGGCATAGGGGGTCTTGGGTTCTATTGTACCTTCAGTGTCAGTGAAAGACTGTCCCAGCAAAGTCATGAGAAGCGATGTGGACTTTCTTTTGGGAGGAGAAGGGTTATCCTCCTCGATGGCTGATTCTTCTTCCAGAGTTTCTTTTCCCTCAGGCAGTGGCACTTCATCCACGTTTGTCCTCCTAGATGTAACTGTACTAGTACACTCAATCTGTGTTTGAACAAAAGAATAGAAAAAATAGCATTCATTATTACCTCGAGCAGCCAGCCAGCTAATGCTATGTGTGTGCTCAGAGAGACAGTAATGCATAAATAAATGCATACAACAGCTCACATCTATTCAAGAAACATGATGCAATTAAAATTACCTCCAAGGATGCAGCCTCCTCAGTCACTCCTCTGTATATCTCCAATCTC
This sequence comes from Bombina bombina, assembly GCF_027579735.1. Classification (NCBI taxonomy): domain Eukaryota; kingdom Metazoa; phylum Chordata; class Amphibia; order Anura; family Bombinatoridae; genus Bombina; species Bombina bombina. The sequence continues at coordinate 154,457,301 of NC_069503.1, forward strand.
TCCTCCTCTGTGAGAATAAAAGGCAGTCCCTTAAAACGAGGATCCAGGGCAGAGGCTGTATAAAGTATCTTCTTCTCTGCCTCACTGCTGTACCTCTTCAGGAGATCTGTTTTGATGGCATTCTTGATCTCATGGATCATGGGTGTGTCTCCCATGGTGTCTGTCATGTTCTGGAGCAGTTGTGCATTTAGAGGGGCAATGAGAGAAACAGTTGGATTGCGCTCTTCTGACATCAGTGTGGTTGCATCTTTCATTGGCTTTAATGCACTCACAGCATCCTCTGCATTTGACACATCTGTTTCGTTGAGAGTGCAGAGATCTGACTCACTTTTTCTGACTTCTGGAGACAACAATGTGGCACAGATTGCAGGTTGCTGTTCTAGGAACCTCTCGACCATGTCATATGAGCTGTTCCACCTTGTTGTCACATCAGTTATTAGCTTATGATTCTTCAGGCCAAGACATTTCTGTTTTTCTTTCAGACAGTGGTTTGCTGTAGTGCTGCGGTGAAAAAATGTTGATATTCGTCGCACTCTGCCTAAAAGCCTGGAGAGCGTGGCCACTTTCAGCGCCCGCTGGGATGCGAGATTCAGTGTATGGGCGAAGCATTTTACATGAGGGAATTTTCCAACTTGAGCAGCAACAATCATGTTCGAAGCATTGTCGGTCACAAGCACTACAGATTTATCGGACAGCTGCCATTCTTCCACGACACGAGACAGTAGCTCCGCCAGATGAGAACCCGTGTGAGACTCATAAACTGCTCTCGTTTGCAGCACATGCGACAAGATCTTCCAGTCCTTGCTAATGTAATGTGCAGTTACTGTTACATAAGACTCCGTCGTGACTGAAGTCCATGAATCACACGTTAGTGCGACTCGACTGGCTTGGCTCATTGATGCAATTACCTGAGCTTTTGTTTCTTGGTAGAGTGCAGGTATAACGTTTTCTGTTAAGTGATTGCGTGACGGGATCTTATAACGTGGCTCTAGTGTCTTCAACAGGTTGCGAAACCCAAGGTTTTCCACAACAGAGTAAGGCCGTAGGTCCTTCGCTATGAAAGTTGCCACAGCTTTGGTTATTCTCTTCCCTTTTTCAGAGTTGGGTGGCAAAGTTGACAGCATTGCATCAATTCTTGGCTGATGAGCTTCAGCTAGTCTTGTTATTTCCTTGGCAGTGGCACTGGCGACAGCGGCAGGGGTTAGCATCTCAGAGTGAAAACGTCTAACGTGATTTCTCAAGTTAGTAGTATTCCCTAGGTATTTAATTTTTGTGTGACAGGCTTTACAAACCGCGTGTGTCTTGTCCAATTCGTGCTTTCCAGTATGTTCATAAAATCCAAAATGTGCCCAGATGCTTGCTTTTAAAATGCTAGGTGCATTTTTTATCTCTCTATCTTTTTTGTCTCCCTCTGTCATTTTAGCATGACATGTACATATGTGACGGATGATGTTGTTGTCAACGTCAAACTCTGTCAGTGTTAAAAAAAAAAAGAAAATACACTAAGTTCCAGTTGTCAAAATGTCAAGCCGCAAATGTAAAATCAACAAGTACTAGTAACTTCAACTACTTTGCCAATGCCATACATTTTGCGAACATAAATTTTAAAACAAATTGCATTGTGATAATTGCAGGGGACATCACTCACTCACTGACACAGTTACTGTAATATATTACACACTTAAAGGTGCAAAAACCCAAACATTTACTTTCATGATTCAGATAGAGAATACAATTTTAAATAAACATCATAACTAACTCTTCTATTATTTAATTTGCTTCATACTTCTCAGATATCGTTTGTTGATGACATATTAGCAATGCATTGCACAGCACACACATTACTTACTATAAGTATATAATACTTTGTGCACAAGGAGGAGGCTATGCATTTCAACAAAGGATAAGCAAATTATATAATAGGGAAAGTTGTTTAAAATTGCATGCACTTTCTTGAATTAATATATTATTAAAATATTAGAACTTCAGACCAGGCCATCCATCCATGTGAAAAACATGTAGATAATAGATACAGATTAGACTAATAGAGACATTATTAGACAATAATAGTATACTATATTTATTTATAATACATTTTTTATATATGCAATATTATTCAATAATGCAGCAATTAATTATGCAGCAGCCTGAGCCTCAGTCAGCTCAGCATACTACGTTAAGTAAATAAGGCAAGTATTTAATTGTTACCCCTTATTGTGTAATAAATGTGATTGTGTACCCCTTATTGATTTGCTCTTACCTATTGGCAAGTAGTAGGCAGTTGAGGCAATAGGCAGGCATGGCAATGGCAATTATGGCATGGCATTGGCAAAATGTACAACGTTTTGGTAACTATTAACTAAACAAACAGTTAGTTAGTCTAATTCTCACCATAGGTCTCCTCCTCTGTCTCCCACAAAATAAAAATGAGCCCGCCGTGTAGCTGTAGTATACCGCCGTGTACCATCATCAATCTCAGGCAACAAACTCCTGCTTTGCTGCTTTGCTCCTACTGCGTAACTTCGGCACTTCAAGAGACCGCCCATGAGCGCCCATGTTGCTTTATTGGGTGACGTGACGTCAGTGACGTCAAAACGATGTACCGCGCACTTTCGCGCACTTTCTTTTACGTTTCCTGGAGGCTGGTCACGTGGGTAACGTTAATCGATTATCGCGTCTCAGCGCATCGATGCAGAATCGTTTCATGCCGCATCGCGATGCATCGTCAAAACGATTATTTTTGACAGGCCTACTGTTTTGTGAAAGATCTGCATAGAGATCTTCTGTGAAAGCTTTAACTACAGAAGGCTACTCTCTCTCAGTTTGTGTTCAAAATTGCCTTTATTTAACAGTGCTTCTAGCTATACAGCTTAGTTTTCCATAGAGTGTAACCATAAATTGTCTGAAGTTCCTGTGCTCGAAAGTTACCTCTACAGGTTGCCTGTATAACCTTACTAGAAACACTGCCATAATCAGTGAGATTACATATGCGGCGCAAGCTTCAGTGTAACTGCTGATACCCGTGTCGCCCTTAATTTCACCTTGCACATCGGGGTATTACATATACGGTGCCGGCAGTTCATAAAGTGCCGTAAGTCGGATAAACTAGCGATGTCCAGAAATGGGCATAGAAACAAATTTCTGGAGTCGCCAGTGACTTACGGCACTTTAGAAACTGACGGCGCCTAAGAAAATAAAAAAATATATAAAATCTCCCGTAAAAGTCTAAGCTGCCTCCCTAAAATAAACCAGACAGGTAAAACCCCTATATCTGCAATCCTCCCACATTGCGACTAATAATACATGTATTAACCCCTAAACTGACATCCCCATGACACAATATGCCTAATTGAACTATTAACCCCTAATTCGCCATTCATCGACATCGCAATCTACCTAGTAAAAGTATAACCCCCTAAATCTACCAACCCCAGCATCACAAACTACCTAATAAATGTATTAACCCTTAATCCGCCATTAACCCACATTGCAACAAACCTTATGAATCTATTCACCCCTAATCCGCCAAACTCACACAAAGCAATAATCCTAATAAAACTATTAACCCCTAATCCACCAAACCCCCACAACGCAAATAACTAATTTAATTACTAAGCCCCCCTAACCTAACACCCACTAAATTAACCCCAAATTACATAAAATAATAAAATAATAAATTATAATTAAATAAAAAATCCTAACAGTACTTAGAAAAATAAACCTAAGATTAAATTAATGTAAAACTACCAAAAATAAAAAAGTCTAACATTACAGAAAATAATAAACAAAGTTATCCAAAATAAAAAAATTAAACCTAATCCCTATTAAAAAATAAAAATAAAAAATAAAACACCCCATAATCTAATGCTAAACTACCAATAACCCTTAAAAGGGCTTTTGTAGGGCATTACCCTAAGGTAAACAGCTCTTTTGCTTTTTAAAAAAAATTCTATGTCCCCCCCCAACAGTAAAACCCACCACCCACCAAATCCCCCAAAATAAATAAACCTAACACTAAAAAACACTAAACTACCCATTGCCCCTAAATGGGCATTTGTATGGGCCTTGCCCTTAAAAGGGCTTTGAGTTCTTTTACTGTCACCACTTCCTTCTTCATCTAGGACCAAGCGACCGCAAAGCTATGGAGCGTGGGCGATCCTTTTTGATCCTCTTCAGTAGCTCTCATCCTATTGGCTGATTTGAATTTGAAGAATCAAGTCAGTCAATAGGAATGCAATTGACACCATATTTAAATACGTACCATGAATTCACTATTCAGTGTACGGCGGCGATCGTACGAAGAGGATCCTCCACGCTCCATGGCTCTGCGGTCACCGGTCCTGCTCCGCGTTCATCTCCACTCCACGCCGGCTTGGTCCTGGATGAAGAAGGAAGTGGTCCCCACTTGGAAGAAGATGTCGGCCGCTTGGAAGAAGACTTCATCACCTGGAATAGGACTTTCTCCGCCGGACTTCAGGAACGGTGAATACCTATTTGGGGGTTAGATTTAGGCTTTTTTTTCTTTTTCTTTTTTTTTTTTTAAATTAGGGATTTATTGGGCACTCTTAAAAGAGCTGAATGTTAGTTTTTATTTTTTTTTATTTTGGGGAGTTTGTTGGGTGGTGGGTTTTACTGAGGGGAGGGTTAGTATTTTTTAAGGTAAAAGAGCTGTTTAACTTAGGGCAATGCCCTTCAAAAGGCCCTTTAAGGGCTATTGGTAGTTTAGTATTAGATTAGGGGGTGTTTTTATTTTGGGGGGGTTATTTCATAGGGATTAGGTTTAATTTTTTTATTTTTCATAATTTGGTTTATTATTTTATGTAATGTTAAACTGTTTATTTTGTAATCTTAGATTAATTTAATTTTAGTTTCTTTTATTTTTAAGTAATGTTAACTTTTTATTTTAATTGTAACTTAGTATTTTTTAATTGAGGTAATTTGGGTTAATTTAGGGGGTGTTAGGTTAGGGGGCTTAGTAATTTAATTAGTTATTTACGTTGTGGGGGTTTTGCGGATTAGGGGTAGTGATGTCGCGAACCTAAAAATTTTGGTTCACGAACGGCGGACTCGAACTTCCACTACTGTTTGCGAATCGGCGAACCGCGCGAACCGCCATTGACTTCAAAAGGCAGGCGAACTTTAAAACCCACAAGGACTGTTTCTGGCCACAATAGTGATGGAAAAGTTGTTTCAAGGGTACTAACACCTGGACTGTGGCATGCTGGAGGGGGATCCATGGCAAAACTCCCATGTAAAATTACATAGTTGATACAGAGTCTGCTTTTAACCCATAAAGGGCCTAAATCACCTAACATTCCTAAATTGTTTGGAATAACGTGCTTTAAAACATCAATTATGATGTTGTATTGATCAGGTAGTGTAAGGGTTACGCCCGCTTCACAGTGACAGACCAAACTCTCCGTGTAACGCACCGCAAACAACCGCAAACAGTCCATTTGCACAACCACGAGATAGATTTGATAGATAGATACATAGATTACATAGCTGAATAGATGCAATATACATATGATAGATACAAATTACATAGATCAATAGATGCAATATACATTTGATAGATATGAATTACATAGATCAATAGATGCAATATACATTTGATAGATACGAATTACATAGATCAAAAGATGCAATATACATTTGATAGATACGAATTACATAGATCAAAAGATGCAATATACATTTGATAGATACGAATTACATCGATCAATAGATGCAATATACATTTGATAGATACGATTGATTGGTGGCACTAGTTGGCTAGTGGGCCTGGCACACACGCTGGCAGGCAGGCAACTGCAATTCAATGGCACTAGCAGACTGATGATTCACAGTCAAAAAAGTTTTTATTTTAAATATTTTCAAAACTGTTATAACAAATATGATTTGTGGCACTAGTTGGAAAGTGGGCACACACGCTGGCAGACAGGCAGCTGCAATTAAATAACAATAGAAGACTAATGTAAAAGTTTTTTTTTTAAACAGTTACACTAATGTTACAACAGATAGGAGTGATGGCACTCAGGATAGTAGTAGGCACATTATGTGCTGGCAGCTTGACACACAGGCTGGCATTAGTGGCAGGCTGGCCTGGCAACTAAAATTAAATAACACTAGAAGACTGATGTAAAAGTTTTTTTTTTACAAAATTTAAACTAATGTTACACCAGATAGGAGTGGTGGACTGGCACTGAGGATGGAAGTAGGCACAGTATATGCTGGCAGCCTGACACACAGGCTGGCACTAATGGCAGCCAGGCTGGCCTGGCAATTAATATTAAATAACACTAGAAGAGGACTAATGTAAAAAAAAAAAAAAAAAAAAAAAATTTTACACTAATGTTACACCAGATATAAGTGGTGGAAAAAAGAACTATTAATCACTCTGTATGATGTGGGCCTGACACACAGGCCTGATGGAAAATGAAATTAGATTACACTAGCAAAATTATTATTTTTTTTGTTTTTTAATTTACAATAATGTTTATGAGTGGTGGCAAGAGTGGTGGCTGGCACAGCAATTAACCACAGTATATGCTGTGTGAGCCTGAGACACAGGCCTGATAGAAAATGAAATTAGATTACACTAGCAAAATGATTTAAAAGTTTTTTTTTTAAATTTAAAATAATGTTAAGCAGATATGAGTGGTGGCTGCTGGCACAGCAATTTAACAACGTTGTATGCTGTGTAAGCCTGACACACAGGCCTGATAGAAAATGAAATTTGATTACACTAGCAAAATGATTTAAAAGTTTTTTTTTTAAATTTAAAATAATGTTAAGCAGATATGAGTGGTGGCTGCTAGCACAGCAATTAACCACAGTATGCTGTGTAAGCCTGACACACAGGCCTGATAGAAAATGAAATTAGATTACACTAGCAAAATGATTTAAAAGTTTTGTTGTTTAAATTTACACTAATGTTAAGCAGATATCAGTGGTGGCACTAATCACAGTATATGCTGTGAGCCTCACACACAGGCTGAAAGCCAGGCAACTGCAAATAAAATTACAAATAAAAAAAAAAAAAACAACTGAAGTTATAGCCCTAAAAAGGGCTTTTTGGGGTGCTGTCCTTACAGAGATTAGATGAGTCCTTCAGGACTGTAGTGGACACTAAATACACTAGCCTAGCTATCTATTTCCCTATAATGTCAGCAGCAGCAACACTAAAGCTCCTCTCACTAAGAAAGCAAGATCGTAATGAATCTAAAATGGCTGCTGCCAAGGAGCTGGGAGGGTCTGTGAGGGAGTGTCTGCTGCTGATTGGCTCAAATGTGTCAGAAGGCTGTGAGATACAGGGTCAAAGTTTCCTCAATGATGACACATAGGGGGCGAATCGAACATTGCATATGTTCGCCCGCAGCGGCGAACGAGAACAAGCTATGTTCGCCGGGAACTGTTCTCCGGCGAACAGTTCGCAACATCACTAATTAGGGGTTAATAGTTTTATTAGGTTTATTGCATTGTGGGTTAATGGAAGATAAGTGGGTAATATTTTATTAGGTTTATTGCATTGTGGGTTAATAGCGGATTAGGGGTTAATACATTTATTAGGTTTATTGTGATGTTTGTTAATGATGGATTAGGAGTTAATATACTTTATTAGTTATTGCGGTGGGGGTTAGTGGTTGACAGGTAGATAGATATTGCACATGCGTTAGGTGTTAGTTAATATTTTCAGGCAGTTACGGGAGTTTCAGCGTATGGCTTGCTGCGCCTGCCTATGTGTGGCGAGGTGAAAATGGAGTAAAACCTCTCCATTTTCACCGCATAAGTCCTTGTGCTGAATATGTGATACCGATTTGCGACGCGGTTCTATGTTAGCATATGGGAGTAAAAATTGCGGGCGACGTGTGAAATATATGAGCAGTATTTATATTCTGCACCGTATATGTGATACCAAAACCGCATAAGAAACGGCGTCGCCTAAAGTGCTCAAGACAGTTGCAAACTGTTGAACCTACCTCAGTAACTTATCTAAAGGAGCTAAGATTCAATAAAAAATACTGAGAAAAAGAGTAAATCTAATAATAGAAGGAATTTGAAACATTTTTTTTATTTTTTATTGTACGCTCTATCATAATCAAAAAGTTTGATTTTAACGTACAAGTCAAAGCCAATATATCATATAACATTGCAAGGAATTTTTACTTTTTTGTTTAGCACCTGTAAATTTGTTTCCATCGGAAAAAACAGTAAGCATATAGACAGTGACTAGAAAACATTCACACATGCCTGTTCGTGATTCTACTCCTAATTGGTCACTGCAAAGGAAGTAAGACCTCCAAAGTAATGCAAATTCAATGAAAAAAAAATAAACAGGTCATTTTAAATACTTTGAAAACTTTTTTCATGCAAAAATAATAAAAAAAAAATACTTTAATGTCCAGACTGGATTATATTTGTTTTTATACCAATGCAGTAGAGGTAAACTATATGGCCTCTAGTTATCAAGCCGTCAACCTCAAATACGCTGGAATTCCGCAGCGTATTTGTGGCGAGGCTGATTCGCCTAAGTTATCAGGCCCTACACACCAACAAAAGTAGAATTACTTTTGCTAGTTATCAAATGACTAGCAGGTACGCTTGGCACTTTTCCGGCCCAGCGTACCTGGTTTTCAATCCGCAGCCCTGGAGGTGGCGGATCCCATAGGAATCAATGGGAGTCTGACCATAGCGAAAGTTCATGTTCGCTGCTGCCCGATATCCCATTGACTCCTATGGGAGATGTCTGCACCTAACACCCTAACATGTACCCCGAGTCTAAACACCCCTAATCTGCCCCCCTACACGCCACCACCTATAGTAAACATGTTAACCCCTAAACCGCCACTCCCGGAGCCCACCGCCACTCTAATAAACGTATTAACCCCTAAACTGCCGCTCCCAGACCCCGCCGCAACTATAATAAATTTATTAACCCCTATTCTGCCAATCCCGTACCTCACCGCAACTAAATAAATTGTTTAACCTCTAAACCACCACTCCCGGACCCCGCCGCCACCTATATTAAACTTATTTACCCCTAATCTGCCTCCCCTACACCGTCGCCACCTATAATAAATTTATTAACCCCTATCCTGCCCCCCCTATACCGCCACCATCTATATTAAACTAATTAACCCTTAAACCTAAGTCTAACACTAACCCTAACACCCCCCTAACTTAAATATTATTTTAACAAATCTAAATAAAAATTACTCTTATTAACTAAATTAATCCTATTTAAAACTAAATACTTACCTATAAAATCAACCCTAAGATAGCTACAATATTACTAATAATTATATTGTAGCTATTTTAGGATTTATTTTAACTAGGTACAATAGCTATTAAATAGTTATTAACTATTTAATAGCTACCTAGTTAAAATAAAGACAAATTTACCTGTGAAATAAAAACTAAACTAAGTTACAATTACACCTAACACTACACTATAATTAAATAAATTATTCCTATTTAAAACTAAATACTTACCTGTAAAATAAACCCTATGATAGCTACAATATAATTAATAATTACATTGTAGCTATTTTAGGATTTATATTTATTTTACAGGTAACTTTGTATTTTTATTAACTATTTAATAACTACCTAGCTAAAAGAAATACAAAATTACCTGTAAAATAAATCCTAACCTAAGTTACAATTAAACCTAACACTACACTATCATTAAATTAATTAAATAAATTAGCTACCAATACCTACAATTAAATACAATTAAATAAACTAAACTAAATTACAAAAAAAAACAAAACACTAAATTACAGAAAATAAAAAAATATTACAAGAATTTTAAACTAATTACACCTAATCTAAGCCCCCTAATAAAATAAAAAAAACAAAATAATAAAAGTCCCTACCCTATTCTACATTACAAAGTAATCAGCTCTTTTACCAGTCTTTAAAAGGGCTTTTTGTGGGGCATGTCCCAAAGTTATCAGCTCTTTTGCCTGTAAAAAAAATACAACCCCCCGACATTAAAACCCACCACCCACATACCCCTACTCTAACTCGCCCAAACCCCCCTTAAATAAACTTATTACTACCCCCCTGAAGATCTCCCTACCTTGAGTCATTTTCACCCAGCCGGGCCGAAGTCATCATCCAAGGGGCGCTGAAGAGGTCTTCCATCCGATAGAAGTCATCATCCAAGGGGCGCTGAACAGGTCTTCCATCCGATAGAGGTCTTCATCCAAGGGGCGCTGAAGAGGTCTTCCATCCGATAGAAGTCTTCATCCAAGGGGCACTGAAGAGGTCTTCCATCCAATAGAAGTCTTCATCCAGGCGGCGTCTTCAATCTTCATCCATCCGGAGCGGAGCAGAGCCATCTTCAAACGATCCGACGCGGAGCCATCCTCTTCCACGACGACTACCCGACAAATGAATATTCCTTTAAGTGACGTCATCCAAGATGGCGTCCCTTAAATTCCGATTGACTGATAGGATTCTATCAGCCAATCGGAATTAAGGTAGGAAAAATCTGATTGGCTGATTCAATCAGATTGAGCTTGCATTCTATTGGCTGATCGGAACAGCCAATAGAATGCAAGCTCAATCTGATTGGCTGATTGGATCAGCCAATCGGATTGAACTTGAATCTGATTGGCTGATTCAATCAGCCAATCAGATTTTTCCTACCTTGGATGACGTCACTTAAAGGAATATTCATTCGTCGTGTAGTTGTCGGTTGAAGAAGATGGCTCAGCGTAGGCTTGTTTGAAGATGGCTCCGCTCCACTCCGGATGGATGAAGATTGAAGACGCCGCCTGGATGAAGACTTCTATCGGATGGAAGACCTCTTTAGCGCCCCTTGGATGAAGACTTCTATCAGATGGAAGACCTCTTCAGCGCCCCTTGGATGATGACTTCTATCGGATGGAAGACCTCTTCAGCGCCCCTTGGATGATGACTTCTATCGGATGGAAGACCTCTTCAGCGCCCCTTGGATGATGACTTCAGCTCGGCTGGGTAAACACAACTCAAGGTAGGGAGATCTTCAGGGGGGTAGTGTTTGGTTTATTTAAGGGGGGTTTGGGTGGGTTAGAGTAGGGGTATGTGGGTGGTGGGTTTTAATGTTGGGGGGGTTTGTATTTTTTTTACAGGCAAAAGAGCTGATTACTTTGGGGCATGCCCCGCAAAAAGCCCTTTTAAGGGCTGGTATAAGAGCTGATTACTTTGTAATGTAGAATAGGGTAGGGACTTTTATTATTTTTTTTATTATTATTATTTTATTAGGGGACTTAGATTAGGTGTAATTAGTTTAAAATTCTTGTAATATTTTTTTTTTATTTTCTGTAATTCTGTTTTTTTTTGTAATTTAGTTTAGTTTATTTAATTGTATTTAATTGTAGGTATTGGTAGCTAATTTATTTAATTAATTTAATGATAGTGTAGTGTTAGGTTTAATTGTAACTTAGGTTAGGATTTATTTTACAGGTAATTTTGTATTTCTTTTAGCTAGGTAGTTATTAAATAGTTAATAACTATTTAATAACTATTGTACCTAGTTAAAATAAATACAAAGTTACCTGTAAAATAAATATAAATCCTAAAATAGCTACAATGTAATTATTAATTACATTGTAGCTATCTTAGGGTTTATTTTACAGGTAAGTATTTAGTTTTAAATAGTAATAATTTATTTAATGATAGTGTAGTGTTAGGTGTAATTGTAACTTAGGTTAGTTTTTATTTTACAGGCAAATTTGTCTTTATTTTAACTAGGTAGCTATTAAATAGTTAACTATTTAATAGCTATTGTACCTAGTTAAAATAAATTTAAATTTGCCTGTAAAATAAAAATAAATCCTAAAATAGCTACAATATAATTATTAGTAATATTGTAGCTATATTAGGGTTTATTTTATAGGTAAGTATTTAGTTTTAAATAGGAATAATTAATTTAATAAGAGTAATATTATTTAGATTTATTTAATTAATATTTAAGTTAGAGGGGTGTTAGGGTTAGTGTTAGACTTAGGTTTAGGGGTTAATAATTTTATTATAGGTTGAGGCGGTATAGGGGGGGCAGGATAGAGGTTAATTAGTTTAATATAGATGGCGGCAGTATGGGGGGGCAGGATAGGGGTTAATACATTTATTATAGGTGGCGACGGTGTAGGGGGGGCAGATTAGGGGTTAATAAGTTTAATATAGGTGGCGGCGGGGTCTGGGAGCGGCGGTTTAGGGGTTAAACAATTTATTTAGTTGCGGCGGGGTCCGGGATCCGCAGGATAGGGGTTAATAAATTTATTATAGTTGCGGCGGGGTCCGGGAGCGGCGGTTTAGGAGTTAATAAGTTTATTAGGTGACGGCGGTATAGGGGGCAGGATAGGGGTTAATAGGTATAATGTAGGTGGCAGAGGGGTCCGGGAGCGGCGGTTTAGGGGTTAATACATTTATTATAGTTGCGGCGGGGTCTAGGAGCGGCGGTTTAGGGGTTAATAACTTTATTTAGTTGCGGGGGGCTCCGGTATGGGGGTAGAACAGTATAGTATAGTGTGGGTGCTTAGTGACAGCTTATCAATAAAGCTGTAAAAAAGCCGAAGAGCAGCAAGATCGGATGAGTGATAACTATCACAGTCCACTGCTCATCGTCCCGTACTTGGTGCGCGGCTTTTTGACAGCTTTTTTTGATAACTTTTGCAAACGTATTCAGGTCCGCGGCGGCGATGTGAGGCGAGCGTATTGGGCCGGCGAATGCAAGAAAATTACGGAGCTTAATAACTAGAGGCCTGTATCTCAGTTATTGCACCTCCTTGGCCTCCTATCTTTGAGCACTGGCATCAGTAAAGGGGTCGGGGGGCCCACCTTGTGCCACCCAACCATGAGCCTTACTCCATGATCTAAAACTGCGCCCACAATAATTGGCTTCTGTCACCACTGACATATAATGGCCGACACCCTGCCCCAGAGCAGAGCTTCAGTCATTTTATCACTAAATGATTATCTATTTAGATTAGGGATTACAGATGTGCAAAAAAAATTAAAACTGTTTTTCAACCCTAAAAGTAATTTTTTCTTCTTCGGATTTTAAAATAAATTGAAAATAAATTTGTATTTCTTGGGTGCTGTGCCTCCTGTTCATAAAGGATAAGTCAGCAATGGATAAAGGGATTTCCTTTGTATTTTGACTTTCATTCATATTCAAATATATATATATATATATATAGATATAGATATGCGACTTGGTAATCTTACTTCCTAACAGTAATTTAACACTGGGAACAACTTAAGTAGCAACATATTCTATTACACATTTTTGTCAGTGTTATAAACTATTGATCCTATAATTGCAAAAGCCATTCCTCACAGTGGCATCTTTCACCTGATTTGTTCTTGTAACTTCTATGAAATAGCATCCTACAGAATGTTAGACAAATGCTTAAACAATCGTCACAGGAATGTAGAAAAACCATCATAATGTGCATGAAGGCAATAACGCCAAAACCGGACAATTAACTCAAAATTCCTTATAAAATGCTTAATTATACACAGTAAAACATCTTTCTTTCTTTATTTTACTTGCTGCACAGTAATTGCTTAATATGCACAGGAGGTCATTTATATCTGTCTTTAATTGGACTGGAAAAAGATAAACAATATCCAAGAGGCTTTTTAAAGGGTGTGTCATTGGACTGCAAAAAAGTGCATTTTTTTCTAGCATAATGGCAGTTTTAAATGCTTTTACTTTTAACTGCATGATAATTTATTCTTCAAATTTTGATTAAACAGATCCTGATTTAACAAGGGAAACTGTAATAGATGTAATAGATATGTATTCATCTGAATTTTGAAACATCAGTCCATTTGTCTGCGTAATTACTAAAGGAATAGACTGGGAACCAAAATGGGCCAGTAATGAAAATTTTAATGTTTGTTCTTTCCATTTGTTTCATTTTCCATTCAACATTTTCTGTTCCAAAAAAAGGGGCAGAGAACAAAGGAAAGGGAGCTGAGATTGTTTTGAGAAATCAGCTCATTTAAAGGGACAGTCAACCATAGAATTGTTATTGTTTTAAAAGATAGATAATCCCTTTATTACTCATTCCCCAGTTTTGCATAACCAACACAGTTACATTAATGTACTTTTTACCTTTGTGATTACCTTGTATCTAGGAACCTTCTTCCAGCCCCCTGATCACATGATTGTGACTGTTTATTATCTATTGTCCTAAATTTTAGCATTGTTTTGTGCTAGATCTTAAATAACTCCCTGTGCCTGAACACAGTGTTATCTATATGGCCCATGTGTACTTTTTGTCTCTTTGTGTTGAAAAGCATGTGATAAGAGGCAGCCCTCAAAGGCTTAGAAATTAGCATATGAGCCTACCTATGTTTCGTTTAAAGTAAGAATACCAAGAGAAAAAAGCGAATTTGATGATAAAAGTAAATTGGAAAGTCGATTAAAATTAAAAGTCCTATCTTAATAATGAAAGTTTAATTTATACTTGACTGTCCCTTTAAGTGATGTACAGGGGGTCTGACCATTCATGTGTACAACTTCCCTGTTCCAATCCTGACAGAGCACCACTAAATTATTAATGTGAGTGACAACAAGTCAGGCATAATAGGCTAAACAGGCTTGTCCAATTCACTTTTATCCTAGTGCGCGGAGGTGGGAGTCAAGTTTTTGTGTGCAGTGCACTCAGTGGAGTGTGTTCATCTTAGTTCAATTACACATTGCTGCATTATTTTTTTTCATTATTATTTGTTTCTATACTTAGTAGATCTATATTAATATGTATGTGTATTATGAATATATTTATATGTGTGTGTGTGTAATTAGAGATATTACATACAGTGAATATTACTAATATCCCTCATCTAATTGAAACAATATCTATTGCAGTGGGGCACCGTGGGCTCCTGGCAGTTTGCCATAGACTGTTTAGCACCATTGTTGCATACCTTTTCATTTGGATGTAAAGTATAACAGCAATAACAATAATTTCTCAGTGGCTGGCTGTATTATTATTATCATTTATTTGTATAGCGTTACCAAATTCCGTAGCGCTGGGTACAGTGATAGGGGTATACAATGACAAAGATTTGTGATAAAATACAAAACATAACAAAACTAAACAAATCTAGTACAGGAGGAAGAGGGCACTGCTCCGGAGAGCTCACAGTCTATAGGTTTAGGGTGCAGAGACATAAGGTTGGGGTAGCTTGTTACATCGGTTCTATTTGCAGCAGTGAGTCAGGCAGTTCATGTACATGTATTAGTTTGGTTCGGATGCGGGATGGAGGAGAGATGGTAAGCCTCTCTGAATAGGTGAGTTTTCAAGGATCGTCTGAAGGTTGGAGACAGTCTAATGGAGCGGGGTAGAGAGTTCCAGAGGACAGGAGCAGCACGTGCAAAGTCTTGGAGGAGGGAGTGGGACGAAGAGATAACAGGAGTGTAAAGACGTAGGTCAGAGGTTGATCGAAGAGGACGGGAAGGGGAATATTTCACGATGAGAGAGGAAATATAGTTGGGAGTTAGACTGTTGAGTGCTTTGTAGGTTAGGGCTAATACTTTAAATTGTATTCTGGAGTGTATGGGGAGCCAGTGTAGAGACTGGCAGAGCGGAGCAGCTGATGTAGATCGTCGACTTAGGTGGATGAGTCTAGCAGAAGCATTCATAATAGATTGAAGGGAGGAGAGGCAGTGTTTTGGAAGGCCATTTAGGAGTAGATTGCAATAATCAATGTGTTACAAAATGAGGGAATGAATAAGTATTTTTGTAGTTTTTTTGAGTAAGGAAGGGGCGAATTCTGGAAATGTTGCTTAGGTGTGAACGGCAGGATTTGGTAAGCCCTTGTATGTGTGGGTTGAATGTGAGTTCAACAGTGCATGTCTGTTGCCTATACAGCTACTCGTATACTATCCATATTACAGATATCGTAATACAGTGTACTCCTCATCTAACTGAAACAATATTTGCTTTTGTGGTTGGGGCACTATTGGATCCTGGTAGTTTACTATAGCTCTCTAGCACCATAGTAGCATATCTTTTAATTTGGGTGTAAAATATATAAAAACAATAACAATGGCTGGCTATATTGCACAGTAGTGTATACCTGTTGCCTATATAGCTACTGCTATACAAAGCGGCCAATTTATCAAATGTCTGTCCGACATGATCCGATCAGCGAATCATGTCCGACAGACATCGCTGAATGCGAATCACCCCCTGCAGATTCGCGGCCAGCAGGGGGTGTCAATCAACCCGATCGTATAGGATCGGGTTGATTTCTGGCGATCGCTGTCCGCCTCCTCAGAGCAGACGGACAGGTTATGGAGCAGCAGTTTTTAGACTGCTGCTTCATAACTGGTGTTTCTGGTGAGTCAGAGGGCTCGCCAGAAACACGGGGCTTCAAGCTCCATACGGATGTGAGGCCGATTGTGGCACTCATCTCTTTTTGAAGCCGGGTTTCTTTTTGTGAAAGTGCAACTCACTAAGACATGGATTTGCATAGATGTTGACAATGATTCAAAGCACAGCTCCAAGCTATGAAAGAACTATTTAGGGAAGAGCAGTCATCTGGTATTTTGTCTTTAATGGAGTGGCCAGTTCAGTCGCCAGATCTCAACCCTATTGAGCTGTTGTGGGAGCAGTTTGACTTTATGGTACATAAGAAGTGCCCATCAAGCCAATCCAACTTGTGGGAGGTGCTCCAGAAAGCATGGGGTGAAATCTCTTCAGATTACATCAACAAATTAACAGCTAGAACGCCAAAGGTCTGAAAGGCTATACTTCGTGCACATGGAGGATTCTTTGACGGAAGCAAAGTTTGAAGGACACAATTATTATTTAACTTACAATTCATTATTTCTATATATAATCATATAGGTATAGATATATATTTTACCAAAAAAAACAACATATGTATTTTAGAATAAATAGAACATATTCTGCTATGTGAAGAACATTGGAATTTGAAATATTAATATTTAATGTCGGCTTAGCACACTTGAGAAAACGCA
Organism: Bombina bombina; assembly: GCF_027579735.1. Taxonomy (NCBI): domain Eukaryota; kingdom Metazoa; phylum Chordata; class Amphibia; order Anura; family Bombinatoridae; genus Bombina; species Bombina bombina. Next base: position 154,474,294 of record NC_069503.1, read on the forward strand.
ATCAAGTTTGCCGACTTGTTGGGTGTTTTTCCCCCCACTTAATTGAAGTCTATGGGCAAATACGCTAATGTGGTTGTGATATTCTAAGTTCAGCTTTTTGCACAAGCCAGTCTAGTTCCAGTGCAAAAACTTTTTACTTTTTAACAAGTAACTCCTGCTCTTGCCCTTCTCTGAATAGAGTCTACAAGGATAACTACAAACTTGTATGGAGCAGGTGTGTAAAAAAGTTAGTAATGTGGGTACTTTAGCATAAGGGAGTGGAAACAGAATAAGAGAGTTTAAGAAAAATAAGATGATATGGAAAAGTTGTGCTGGTGGAAAGTGAAAGGTTAGAAAGGGGGAGATAAAAGGGTGGTGGCAAAAGGTAGTGAATGATTAATTGACATTATGGGAATTTCAATTTATTATTTGAATTATTTTTGTAAAAATTATCCTAGTTTCTTAATGTTTGCATATTAGAGCACAGAATCTTTCAATTTTTGGCATTTCATAGCAGTGTAATTTTGTTAAAAACTAATGTTTTATGGACTATGTCAATGAATGAACAAAATAAATGTTTTGTGGACTATGTCAATAATACAATTCAATTAATTTCAATTTTCACAAATTTCATATTTGAATATTCAGAGAAATTGAACACGGCCATGCAGGAAATTTTGACATCCAGAATCATCCGAAAAATCCAAACTGAATTTTTCGGAAGTTTTACCCCATGCATATGTCTAGTTATAATGTCTTTGTACTCAATGCACCAAAGAACAAGCTACTGAGCCGTTGTTCGTTCCTGTTTGAGAACTTCTCTTTCTGTGTATATCTGTATTATGATTCTGGGGAAAGTCTCCCTGATGGTGATGGAAAGAAAACAAATGTGGACTCCCTGTCCAATGTGCTTAGAGGGATATGGCTGTACCTAACTGGCAAGGTCCACAAAAGGCTGAAATCAACTGCTGGGGATACCATGTTCCCCGTACCTGGTATTTTGGGGCTGGACCTTCCTTTTTAGACAGGATCAGACTGATATACGTCAGGGATGTTCTCTGTGGAAACCACAATTTGGCTAAAAGAGGCTGCACCAAGGTGGTGACCCACCAAAGAACAAACTATGTGAGGCTGTAAGGGGACAAGGCATTAGTTACCATCAAACCCCTATTTACTATAACCATTATCACTAGTGTACAACACAGGGTTAACTAAACTTAAGAGTCTATTTACTCCAGGCAAGGCTAAAAACCTGTCTCTGCCTGCTATTTGCCACATGCAGGGCTACTTGTCCAAATGGGACAGTGGGAGGGTGCAGGCATAAACAGGTTAATGACAAGGGGTCTCCAGCAACAGTATCTCATTTCACTACCAGGACCTACCAGCCTCCCAATTAAATCCCTAAAACCTATCTACACCACCCCAAAAACCAAAGTTCACAAATATCCAGCTTGCTACAAACAGAGCTACCTGCCCTGCTGTGACAACAGGGAGTGTGCAGGCATTAAGGGGTTAACCTCGCAGGCTCTCAAGTTGCCTTATTCCAAATCCTTACCAAGGCATAGGACTTTTTTGAGCTACCCCATAATTACGGTTTCATTAACACCTAAAGAAAAACAAATATATAAAAATTAGACTTCGTTAACGTTATCCCCACGCTCATGAAAGCCGCAAATTCAGTTTCTAGAGCATAAACAATGAAAAAAGAAGTACATGAAATTAGAAAGTATATAAAAAAGATAATTAAACAATTGCAAAATAATAAAAAATAAAAACAATTTAAAATTAAATCAGGTAGTATTCCTTAATGTAACAGTATATTGAAGTTACCTCAAGTAACATTGATCATGTTTGCTGGCTGGATGGCAGCTATTGGCCTTAAGGAAATATGTAAACCTACCTGGGCCATTCCATGCAAAATGATGACATTTTTTTTTAACTTTATTACGAACCCATAGATACCAGACACCCCCACACCCGTTAAAGTGGCTAGAATTTCCCAGGTAGCAGGGGCGAAACTACATGAGGTGCAGAGGACGCAGGTGCGACTGGGCCCCTGAGGGTGGCTTAAAAAAAAAAATTGTTACTACAGCATGGGGGGGGGGCCGGGGGTAAACAGTGTCACTATACAGTACCACTATATACAGTATGGGGGTGGACCATGTCACTGACTACTGTGGTCACTTTATAAAGTACTGGGCGGGTAGGGTCAGGCCAGCCATCTAACCGGCAGATTACAGACGGTGTCACTAACTTACTATATACAGTACTGGGGGTTAAATAGTGTCACACTATATATATATATATATATATATATATACAGTAATAGGGGTTCAGACCATCTCACAAACTGTGGGCACTGGGTACCTCCTTTTGCAGACATGTAATCTGATTCACATTTTTTTTCTGTGTTAAATGTAAAAAAATATATATATATATATATGTATTAAATTCACCTTTTTAGGAGGGGGAGGGGCAGTGGGGGGGCCCCTTCTTAGATTCTTGCACCTGGGCCCTGTGGTTTCTAGTTACGCCTTTGCCAGGTAGTCTCTCTGCACTTATCCTTACCCAGGCTTGTTTGGATGTATTTGATGCCTGCTTCTGTCAGCACATGGATAGTGAAGATGTTTTTTAGAAAGAGTTATGGGCACAATTCAAATGACTAGATATTGTGGTTAGGGAGTTTTATCTTTCAGCAGGGGGCTGGCTGGGAGAATCAAAGCTAACCCTGACCACCAGCTGTGTTAGACCATAAAACTTGACTAGTGTTAAATTTATAGACAGGGAGACCAAGATGTTAGCTTTGAAGCCAGATACCTTACTGTAATAAGGTTGATGAAAAATTACACCATTTGGTTATATTCTGAATTCACATGAAGTTTTATTAACCCCTTAAAAATGTGTAGAAAAATATCCTGCACTTTGCATGACACAGATTCTGAAGTTACATGAAGTTGTATTAACCACTTAAAGGGCCATAATACCCAAATGTTGAAACACTTGAAAGTGATGCAGTATAGCTGTAAAAAGCTGACTAGAAAATATCACCTGAACATCTCTATGTAAAAAAGAAAGATATTTTACCTCAAAAGTTTCTCAGTAGCCACATCCCATTGTAAAGGACTTCTAAGCAGCAAATCATTATGTCTGTCCCGGGACAGCTAAGGGAGTGAGCTTTTGTGAACACTCATCTTATTACCCTATTCAGTTTAAGGACGTTTACTATGAAATCTCATGAGAGTTAAGTGAAATCTCATGAGATCACAGTAAAAGAGTTCATGACCTCAGCACTGTTGATGCTGATTGGCTGCAGTTCATTTCATCATTTTTGTTGTTACCTGCAGCTGGGAGCAGCTGAGTATAACTTTTTACACAGAACTTACTCTGCTGAGCTGAGGAAATTGTGAGGTAAAATATCTTCCTTTTTTACATAGAGATGCTCAGGTGATATTTTCAGCTTTTTACAGTTATAATGCATCAGTTACAAGTGATTTAGCATATGAGTAATATGTCCCTTTAAAGGACCACTAAATGCAGTAGAATTGCACAATAAACAAGTGCATAATTAAAATACAATGCAAAAAAAAAAAACAACTCTTAATTTCAAATAAGCAGTAGATTTTTTTTCTGGCAAATTTATTTTTGTCCCATTTTCCAGCCCCCTGTACCAGGTCAATCACAGTATACATATAACCTGTGAGCCTGTGCACATGCTCAGTAAAGTGAAGTAAATTGGAAAGTGTCTTAAAACTGCTGTTCTTTCTGAATCATAAAAGTTTATTTTGACTTGAGTGTCCCTTTAACAGCTGAGTAAAAATAGAAAAAAACACGCCTTTGCATGAAAACCATTCTTACAGGCTTAGAAATGTTAAAATTAACTTGCATGATTTAGATAGAGCATGTAATTTTAAGACACTTTTAAATTTACTTCTACAAATGTGCTTCATTCTCTTAGTATCCCTTGTTAAAAAATGAATATGCACATGTCATACACTAGTGAGAGCTGCTGCTAATTGGTGCCTGCACACATTTGCCTCTTGTGATTGGCTAAATAGATATTTTCAGATTCCTGTCAGTAGTACAATGCTGTCCCTTCATCAATGGATAACAAGAGAATGAAGAAAATTTGATAATAGAATTAAATTGGAAAGTTGTTTAAAATGGTATGTTCTATCTAAATCATAAAAGAGCATTTGGGGTTTATTATCCCTTTAAGCAATAGGGCAAAGACAAGCAGGTAATTGCACACAGACATCATTATTTATGTGCCTATTCTTTATGAATGCACCTCACAACAAAGGTATACTCACAACTGTAGATTAAGAGGACATAGTTTTAAATATGTATATATACATACACTATTATGGGTGTCACGGATACCGGGCTACAAGGATTAAACCCCCTACCCCCCTACAACCTCATCCCTGTTGTTTCTCAGTGGTTTTGGGCTCCTCAGAGCAACCACAATCTCTGGAAGCTTTTTGTTTGCTTTTATTGGCTTGTTTTTGTGTTTTAAGAGAAGAGCTGGTCTATGACCAGGAAAACCCTCCTAGGCTGGATGGGCTCCTGGAACTTCCTGTCGGCTGCCTCACAACGGACACCCGCCTAACCCCTCTCAGGACACCCGCTAACTTTACCCCTGGTCGCACCAGCAGCCCTTTGCCCCAGAGCTCCGCTCTTTTGGGGATTTGTTAGCCCCTAGGGAGGACAAGAGCTGGGGGAATTATCAGAGGGGAGCTCCATTTGGAACCGGGTGTTTTGGACACCCCTACCCCCATAACTTCACCGTACTGTAACTCCGGTCCCCAGTGATTTTTGGACTGTTGCATCTGGGGACCGAGAATTTTAAAATGACACCCTGCCATCGCTCCACCTGGATCACCCCGAAACTGCCAACCCTAGGTACTGGGATTATGTGGGACTGAGGCTCCTATGGAGGTGCCGGGCTGTCTGAAGGGGCAGGAATGGCGGGAAAATAGTGGGATTGTCCAGGATCTTATCAAGATGAGCTGTGTGCATAAAAGGAGTGTGTGTTTTCAATAAAATAAGTTCCTGTTTCACCTGAATGCTAGTATGTCTAGTTATTTGGGTGGGCTCCAGCTAAAATCACTTTCCTGGGCTACATAACAGCCTGTTCCAGGCAGAGGAAGTACCCTCAGACAGAGTTACCCAGTCTGGGTAGCTGGAGTCTGCTACAGGGTTTGACCCTGAATACTGGTGTTGTCGGGCATCAGGGGTGGCTACAGGCTGTGGTCACCTGCCAGCTACATAGCTGCAGTCACCAGGGAGGAAGCAGGACCCGTTTGGCGGAGCTACCCAGTCGAGATAGCCGGGGTATCCATCACATTGGCTGGCAGCGGTGGGATGCTTCCAACTTCCTGGGACATTCAAACCACCAGCTAGAAGTAATCTTGAATGGAAACTCAAGGAAAGACTGCGGGTACTAGGAGCAGAACTATCCCCACCAGAGAAATGCTGTGAGAGGACCAGGCGGCCAGTGGGTCGGATGGTGACCAGGGCAATGAGTCATTTGTTACAGTGCCAAGTTCAGCACCAAGTACAGTATCCACCCCGGGGATGTCCACGTCTGATATACAGCGGGAAGTGCAGTGGCTGTTGGCATTGTATGACACCCGGCCACCAGAGGAGTTTATTACTAAGATCATCTCGGATGTTACCCAACTCAAGTTAGCGGAACTCCACCAGTCCATAGGAGGTACTCCATCAGCCCACAGAGTGCAGGCTCCAAGGCTGCCCAAGCTACCCCATGGGGCCTTCTGATCCTACATGGAAGAGGAGGAGGATATTGACTGTTATCTCCAGGTCTTTGAGACCCAATGCGAACTGGAGGGGGTAGCCTTTGCCGATAGACTGTCTGTCCTGATCGGTAAATTGTCAGGGCGGGCTTTGGCAGCTTTCCGCGCTTCCACTTCAGAGGACCAAAAGGATTATAACAAAGTGAAAGACCGTATCCTTGCCCGATATGGGCTCACGCCGGAGGCCCACCTGCAGAAATTACGGGCACTAAGGAAGCAGGACAGACAGCCTTTCACAGAATGGACCCACCAATTCACCCGGTCGATGGCTTCCTGGCTAGCCGGCTGCAAGGCCACCACTTTGGGCCGAAATGGCACAGCTTTTCCTACTGGAACATTTCTATAACCATGTTCCAGTCAAGATTAAAGAATGGGTCGATGACCGTCGGCCCACCACAGCAGACCAGGCGGCCATCCCGGCAGATCAGTATTTAGATGCCCGCCGCAAAGTTCGCTCTTCCCCTACAAGCTTTGGTTGTAGACCGACCTCCAGTGGCTACCAATAAGCCCCCGGGCCACCCGGCCTTTGTCCCTCCAGTCAGAGTCAGGGACTCACAGGGATGTTTCTCCTGCGGGTACTCCGGCCACCTCAGGTGGGAATGCCCGAGTCGGGCCCGACAGCAGCCGGCAGCCCAGCCAAGACACCCCCAGCCAACAGCCTGGGTGAGCGCTCCAGCCCCTACCTACTCAGCCACTGCCCACTACGCTTATGCACTGGCATCGGCTGACTACCCTGAATGGGCTGAAGAGGAGGTTGGCACTCTACCAGAAGCCCACCTTATGTCCACAGACAACCGTCAGCACCACTGCCAGACCATTTGGGTCAATGGAAAGGCGGCCCAGGGATTACAGGACACCTGCCCAGTGACCACCCGCAGACAAGCTCAGTGTCAAGCTAACACACCGTAGCTGGGGACCCAGGTAAGACCCCCCACCCTGACTCTTCTCCTTCCCCGATGCCCTACCCTCACTCCCCAATGCCCAACCCCGGTCCCTGCCATCCTTCCTGGCCAACTATCCTGGGCCTCCCCCTCTGAATTCGCCCAAGAGACCCTGAGTGACCCGACCCTTGCCCCCTTCCAAGACTGAGTAGGGACTGATCCCCAGGGTCCTGGGGAGGAACAGTTCCAATGGGAAAACAGCCTGTTGTATCGGGTCTCCCGGAGGAAGAAAGGGCCAGTGCCCAAACACCAGCTGGTGGTACCGAAATTATATTGGTCTGACCTGCTGAGAATAGGGCCCAATATCCCCTTGGCTGGGCATTTAGGCAACTCCCGAACGCACAACCGCCTTACTCAGGTCTTTTTCTTGCCCAAAATAACAAGAGAAATTAAGGAATATTGTAGGACCTGTGTGGTATGTCAGAAGGTAGGGAAGACCAGGGACCATACAAAAGCCCCCCTTAACCCTCTCCCCATTATTGACGAACCCTTTAGCAGAATTGCTTCTGGATATAGTAGGGCCCCTACCTCGACCCAGTCCCTCCGGGAAAAAATACATATTCACAGTAGTAGACTATGCCACTAGGTATCCAGAGGCAATACCTCTGGCGAATATTCAGGCGGAGACAGTGGCAAGTGCTTTGCTCCTAATATTCACCAGGGTAGGCTTCCTCCGATAAATGGTCTCTGACCAGGGAACTCAGTTTACAGTGGAGGTCACCCAAAAATTATGGGAACTGTGTGGGATAAAACCCCTGCACAGTGCCCCATATCGTTCCCAGACCAATGGGCTTTGTGAGCGGTTTAACGGGACACTGAAACAATTGCTTCAGATGTTCTCGGCCACTCACAAATACTGGGAAAAATTCCTGCCGCACCTCCTATTTGCCTACAGAGAGGTGCCCCAGGAATCCACCGGGTTTTCACCCTTTGAGCTGCTGTATGGCCAGAAAATAAGGGGGCCCCTAGACTTGTTGAGAGCCCACTGGGAGGGATCAGCTGGGGAGGAAGGACCCTCCATTGTCGAGTATGTCCTGAAGTTCAGGGATCAGCTGAAGGACCTCACTGCCATGGTGCAGGAGAACCTTCAGGGCGCTCAAAAGGAGACAGAAATGGTGGTTCGACCGCAATGCTCGTAGCCGAATTCTCACAGTAGAGCAGAGGGTTCTAGCCTTGAAGCCTGTCAAAACAGACAAGTTACAGGCTTCCTGGCAAGGGACAAGTTACAGGCTTCCTGGCAAGGGACTCGGAGAGTCTTCCCATGCCAGAGCTCCCAGAGCCGGATGAGACCCCTCAAGGAGTAGCCAACATAATCCTGGATGAGAGGTTAGTGGCTGGACAGAGACAGCAGGTCCGGAATTTACTAGAAGACCGCCAGGAGATGTTCTCCAATGTCAATGTACACCACAGTGGCTGTGCACTGAGTGGAAACCCCAGGACAAGCTCCCCTGAGGTAGACAGCTTACAGAGTGTCTGAAGCTGTCAAAGACAGTATGCACCGGGAGCTCCGGGCAATGTTGGACCTCTGTGTTGTTGAACTGTCCAACAGTCCCTGGGCCTCCTCGGTGGTGTGGTCCCCTAAAAAGATGGTACTATCCGGTTCTGCATTGACTACCGTAAGCTCAATGACAGAACCACAACCGACGCCTACCCCATGCCACGCATCGATGACCTCTTAGATAGAATCGCCAGGGGTCACTTCCTAACTACCCTTTACCTCTGCAAGGGGTATTGGCAGATCCCACTAGACCCTGAATCCATTCCCAAGTCCACCTTCATCACCCCTTTTGGCCTCTACGAATTTAAGGTCATGCCATTTGGGATGAAGAATGCTCCAGCCACCTTTCAGAGGATGGTGGATCGCCTCCAAGACTATGCCTGTGCCTACTTTTATGACATTGCCATCTTTAGCGACACCTGGGAGGACCATTTGATCCACCTGGGCGTCGTTCTAGATCGCCTCAGAGCCGACGGGCTGACCATGAGGCCCGACAAATGCACCATAGGCCGCTCAGACTTCCAATACCTGGGCCACCGAGTGGGCTGCGGGCAGCAGCGGCCGGAGCCGGCCAAGGTTGAGGCAGTGGCAAACTAGCCCACTCCTGGAACCAAGACCCAGGTCTTATCCTTCCTAGGAACCGCCGGCTATTACCGAAGGTTCTTCCCCAATTATAGCACCCTCGCCAAACTCCTGACCGACCTGACTCGTAAAAGACTGCCCCGACAGGTACTGTGATCCACAGAATGTGAAAACGCCTTTCAGAGCCTCAAGTCTGCCTAGATCTCTGCCCCCGTCCTGGCCACGCCTAACCCCACCAAACGTTTTTGTGTCCACACTGATGCCTCCATGTTCGGGTTGGGAGCAGTGCTAAGTCAGGTAGACAAAGAAGGGCAAGACCACCCCGTAGCCTACATCAGTAGTAGCTGCCCAAGGAGGTAGGCTATGCGGCGGTGGAGAAGGAATGCCTGGCACTTGTATGGGCCCCCAAGAAATTGCAACCATACCTATATGGAAGACCTTTCACTGTCCTCACTGATCACAACCCCCTGGTGTGGCTTAATCGAGTGTCGGGAGATAATGGACATTTGCTAAGATGGGGTTTAGCCCTGCAGCCCTTTAACTTTGACGTTCAATATATGCCTGGAAAGAGCAATCGGAATGCCGATGGAATTTTCCGGCAGACTGAAATAGAATGCTCATTGGACAGCCCAAAGTAGACCCGTGTGGATCTAGCCGTGTCTGCCGAACTGGAAGGGGGGAGTTGTCACCGATACCGGGCTGCAAGGGTTAAACCCCCTACCCCCCCTACAACCACACCCCTGTTTCTCAAAATGACACCCTGCAACCGCTCCACCTGGATCACCCCGAAACTGCCACCCCTAGGTACTGGGATTATGTGGAACTGTAGCTCCTAAGTAGGTGTCGGGCTGTCTGGAGGGGCGGGAATGGCGGGAAAATAGTGGGATTGTCCAGGATCTTATTAAGATGAGCTGTGTGTATAAAATCAGTTCCTGTTTCTCCTGAATGCTAGTATGTCTAGTTATTTGGGTGGGCTCCAGCTAAAATCACTTTCCTGGGCTACATAGCAGCCTGTTCCAGGCAGAGCAAGTACCCTCAGGCAGAGCTACCCAATCTGGGTAGCTGGAGTCTGCCACAGGGTGGGACCCTGAATACTGGTGCTGTCAGGCATCAGGGGTGGCTACAGGCTGAGGTCACCTGCCAGCTACATAGCTGCAGTCACCAGGGAGGAAGCAGAACCCATTTGGCGGAGCTACCCAGTCGGGGTAGCCGGGGTATCCGTTACAATGGGGTCTATTTATTATTGTGCAGACCGCCACACATCGATAAATGCAGACAGCATTGTGAACTGCTGGTGCAATGCTGCCCCCTGCAGATTCGTGGCCAATCGGCCGCTAGCAGGGGGTGTCAATTAACCCGATCGTATTCGATCGGGTTGATTTCTGTCCTCCGCCTCAGTGCAGGCAGACAGTTTATGGAGCAGCGGTTTTTAGACTGCTGCTTTATAACTTCTGTTTCTGGCGAGCCTGAAGGAGATACGGAGATAGCAAGAGAACAAAGAAAAATTGATAATAGGACTAAATTAGAAAGTTGCTTAAAATTGCATGCTCTATCTGAATCATGAAAGAAAAAATGTGGGTTTAGTATCCCTTTAACTATCCTGCACCCCACTGGGAGTGTCATTTCTTCTGCTTGCTGTGTTTACTTAGGCCTTTCCATAGCTGAGACTCCAGTATCAAAACTTTCAGTATAGGTTGGGATACCACAAGCTAAATCAGCTATTTCAAAGTCCAAAATAGGGGTAAATGAGCTACTTGTAAATAATTTAATACACTCCAGCAGGTATAATGCATCATTAGGAACAATTTAAATGGTGGAACATTTTTGTGTGAATTGTCCCTTTAAACTACAGTTTTAAATATATATATATATATATATATATATATATATATATATACACACATACATACACACACAGGTAGAAACCCCTTTAGTCAAGCTTCTTGGGATCAGAAAAGGTTTGGATTTTGGAATACTTGCATCTTTAAAATGGGGCATTTTGGAGTAAACTACAATGATGTCATTTAGGCAATATTTAAAGTTCATAATACAGTTTATACATGATATAATTTTTTTTAATACTATATACAGTATATATATCCTGTGTAATCTGATGTGTAGAGCAGGCTTTTAACAAGAACTTTTTCATTTCAATTCTAATGATTTTACAGCTCTTCTCAGAAAAATACTTGATTCATGTGGCAGTAAATTTAAACCAACACATGTAAATCTTGATTTCCAATTCATCCTCTAAATACTGAGGATTCGTTACGATTAAATGCTCAGCTGGAGCCAAATACTATCAACCTTCTTTTAACATTCAATGCAGTGAAATATTTTCTTCAAAGTATATTTGAAGAGTTGCTTTGGTGTATTAGCTCATCACTTGCCTATCGCCTTCATACCAGATTTGTGTTCAGAGAAAACTTGTAAATTATCTTTAAGTACACAAATAAAAAACCCACCTATTTTACAATTAATAAACACGTTGATGTCAATTTATCAAGCTCTGAGACCGCTGCTCCATAACCTGTCTGCCTGCTCTGAGGCGACATATAGATTAGTTTTTTTAGATAGTTTTCTTTTTTGTGGGCTTGGGGGGTGGGAGTTTGTAATGTTAGTGGGTCTTTGTATTTATTTCTGAGCAAAAGAGCTGTTTAACTTATGGCAATGCCCTACAAAAGACCCTTTTAAGGGCTATTGGTAGTTTATTCTAGATTAGTTTTTTTTTTGTTTTGTTTTTAAATTGGTATTAGAATAGGAATAATTTTTATTATTTTTGATAATGTGTTGTTATTCTGTGTAATGTATTTTTTTCATTTTGTGGTGGGTTTTTATTTTTAGATTAGGGCTTGGGCAGCAAAAGAGCTAAATGGCATTTTAAGGACAATGCCCATACAAATGCCCTTTTCAGGGCAATGGGTAGATTAGGTTTTACTTTATTTTTATTTTGTGGGTTTGGGGGATGAGGGTTTGTATACTGTTAGGGGGTGTTTGTTTTGTAGCAAAAGAGATGTTAACTTTAGGGCAATGCCTTACAAAAGGCACTTTTAAGGGCCCCCAAAAGGCACTTTTTAGGGCCCTTGGTAGTTTATTATCGATTAGGATTTTTTTTTTATTTTGGGGTGTTTGATTTTTTTTAAAGGGTGTTAGAATAGGAATCATTTTTATTATTTTGGATAATTTCATTTGTTATTTTTTTTAATTGTAGATTTTTTTCATTTTCTGTAATGGTAGGTTTTTTATTTTGTAATGGTAGGTTTTTTATTTTGTAATGGTATGTTTTAGTGTAAGGCAGCTTAGGTTTTATTTTTATTTCACAGGTAAGTTTGTATTTATTTTAACTAGGTAGTTAGTAAATAGCTAATAACTATTTACTAACTAGTCTACCTAGTTAAAATAAATAACTTACCTGTGAAATAAAAATAAAACCTAAGCTAGCTACAATGTAACTATTAGTTATATTGTAGCTAGCTTAGGTTTTATTTCACAGGTAAGCTACTTTGTATTTAGATTTAAATAGGTATTATTTAGTTAATAATTTTAACTTTAATTTAGTTATATTTTAACTATGTTAAAGTTAGGGGGTGGTATGTTTAGGGTTAGGGTTAAGTTTAAAGTTAGGGGGTGTTGGATTTAGGGGTTAATATAGGTAAGTCACTTTGTATTTATATTTAAATAGGTATTATTAGTTAATAATTGTAACTTTAATTTAGTTATATTTTAATTATATTAAAGTTAGGGGGTGTTAGGTTTAGGGTTAGGGGGTGTTAGGTTTAGGGGTTAATATAGGTAAGTTACTTTGTATTTAGATTTAAATAGGTATTATTAGTTAACAATTGTAACTTTAATTTAGTTATATTTTAATTATGTTAAAGTTAGTGGGTGTTAAGGTTAGGTTTAAAGTTAGGGGTGTTAGGGTTAGGCTTAGGGTTAGGGTTAGGTTTAAAGTTAGGGGGTGTTAGGTTTAGGGGTTAATATAGGTAAGTTACTTTAATTATGTTAAAGTTAGGGGGTGTTAGGTTTAGGGTTAGGGGGTGTTAG